>NC_057798.1:505355724-505655724 GCF_018294505.1 Triticum aestivum | reverse complement strand
TGCTTAGTTTAAGCATCATATATGAGTATATGCCATACCTATCCATTTTCTGTACCTATTCCATGTGTCATCATACTACAAACTAGGTATTTGGAAAAGGTAGTGATACCTGTTAAATCAGATAGATTAGCAGCCATAGAAAACACAGGCCCATCTATACCACACTTTACCCCTACTCTACTGGCCAAACCCCTATTAGAATTGTTGAGAGCCCAGCGTCAGGTACTTTCTATGATATCAATTCAAAATTTGAACTCCTAAATTTTTGCATGTGCCTTACCTTCTATCTTGTATGAAAACTAATTTCAGATGAATCTCCTTGCTCAAAGGATCATATGATCTCACAACAATATTGGGCACTGCATTGCTCTTGTTAGTACCTCTTGCCCTTTGTCAGCATACTTACAATCATTGTTGTTTGATTATGTAGCATCATTGTAAATGTTCGCTTCTTTATCCTCCCCTTGCTTGAAATTATAAGATCTATATTTACTCTTAGATAAATGTAGAATTAACACAATGGTTATGAATTTTTGGATTGCTCATGTAAGTACCTATTGTCATGTACTCCCTCTGTATCGAATTAAGTATTGATCAATTAGATGTATTTAGAAGTTAATAGTGCTAGATACATCCATTCGAGCGACAAGTAATAAGGGACGGTGGTGGTATTACTGTACTTGCATCGCGAGATAGTTGATTGTCTAGCATTACTCTGCATCTTATCTGCCCTGCCCTCCACTTCCTCCAAATTATCAGATCTACATTTAATATTACCAAAATGTTGAATAAAGCCAATGCCACTGCACACATTGATGTCTCCATTCCTCTTGTCAGTACCTTTTGCCTTGTAATGCAGTACTTAATTAATTGCTATTTGATTATGTATCATCAGTCTGCACCTGAGCTTCATTATCCTCTATTTCTTCCAATATTATGTGATCTATATTTACTCTTTGCAAAATATAGAATTATGGCAATGCTTATAAAGAAGTTTCTTTGGGGGATTTATTGAATTATCCTTCCATCGACATGGAGAAGGGCTTTCTCCAGCCCGTGTTAACATGTAATGTAGGTTCGTCCTTCTCAAGCCTTCAAACTTTGTTCTAGTATAGATTTGGATAGGCATCATTTCCTTCACTACTGTTTACTTTGCTGTTTACATCTGATTGGATGTTTGCATTAACTACCATTTTAAAATTGTTCCTTATGCAGAAAAGATCCATGTATTTGCTTATATAATTGTGAAACCTATTACATGTCTCTTTGTTTCTCTTTCAGAGTCGTATCTCTTATGCCAGGCAGAACTTTAGGGAAGATAGTGAGCCAAACCATCTTGAAGAGAGTGAGATGACCCCAAGGTCCTTTCTTGATGAAGATAGTGAGTTGACGCTACTCTCCAGCAGCTGTGAGACAACCTCTATGCATTCACTGCCTTAATCAGTTCGACTTCTTCAGTCTCAACTTAAAGCGGAAAGGCTTGTTTCAGCTAAACTCCAACTTGATGTCAAAGATGCAATGAAGATCTAAGAGGACTACATTGCGAGCTTTGGTGCTATAAAGCTAGGGATGCAGCATCTATCGTTGACACAACTGAGGTCTCATCAGCTTGTTCGGCTGCTTGCAGTGGTCGTCCCGTCCAGGCCTAATGCCTTTTGAAGAGCTCTCAATTTTGTATATTCTTTCGTCGGCTCATTAGTATGCACTGGTGGCGACCTTTGATGCCCAGTGTATGTAATCCGCGGTCATGTTGCGCTTTATTATGCCGTAATTTCTTTATTATATAGTCTAGGTTTATTCTTGGTCGGTATGCTGTAATTTATGCCGAAAGGTTCAATGGATCTCAATGGTGTCGGTCTTCAAGCTGGCCCGTTACTCATATGGGTGAAAACGTGGGCCTATAATCATCTTGGGCCATTAGCAGGTCTAATATATAGTAGTTTTCCACCTTTAACAGGCCATGTAAAGTTCTGGCCGGCTGGGCCAGAGAGTACCATGGGCTTTTAATAGGCTAAAACCTAGATTGGGTTAGCATTGATACGAAAAATTAATGGGCCAATACAGGCCAAAACAGCCTCAGGCCCATGTTTGGCCCAAATAGGACGAGCCGTTAACATGCCAAAATATCTTGGGCCCTGTTTGGCCCCATAAAATTATGGGCTTTAAGCAGACCGGTATCAAAGTGGGCCATATGTCCAATAGTATCACATGCCATTATCAAATGGGCTGTAGGCATGCCGAATTCAACGCGGGTTGTAATTAGGCCCAAGTGTTACACGGGCCATTAACAGGCCGATAGGCCAGTTGGGCTGAAATTTATCCATGAAGACTACGGGCCGTTAAGAGGCTTAAAGTTACTTCAGACAACATATAGCCCAGTTTCTGCATGGGCCGTTAAATGGCCTAAAGTTAAACCGGGCTGACAAAATTCCAGTTGCACCATGGGCCGCTAACAGGACGAAACTATTATCGGGCCGAACTGGTAAACGGGCATTTAACAGGCTGAAATACAAACCTGTCTTAGAATGGGCCCAAAAGAACAGAGGCCTGTTAACCGACCTGATCCGATATGGACCGTAATTTGTCCCAAAACACGGTAGATTGTGAACGGGCCTGATAGGATATGGGCCTCAATTTGACCCAAAACATGGCAGGCTGTTAATGGGCCAGCCCACTAGTGTCTGAAAAAATATGGTGGGCCTTTAGCTGGGCCGGCCTTTTTACCTTAAATGGGCCACTGTTGGGCTGTGCCACATGGCGACATCTCATAGGCGTGTTCCGTCCATTGTAGGGATGACATCTATCCCAACGATGAGCCTACACATGGTTCCTCTGGCCAATGAGAAATTTACATGTGGAAAATCCCCATTGGTTGTGGTTGTTAGCGGGTTATCGGATAGAAAACCAGACCCGATAGCTTAATGGCAACCCGTTAAGGTGGATGCCATGTGTCGGTCACCCTTGACGAAAGCACTTCCATGACGCGCGATTTATCGTCATGGAAGTGGACACTTATCTGATGATAATTTTGGTAATATCATGGAACACTTCTACGACAGCACAAGTATGACTATCTTCATTCTGTCAAAAAATCGTCAGGGATGTACATGCATGACAGAAAACATGACCTACTGTGACAAACATGAATCATCATAGAAGTGTATTTTTTTGTAGTGTCATCAGGCTTGCATATCTCGCGACCCGTCTCTCACACGCACGTGCATAGACATGGAGAGATCCCCTTTCTTATTGACATTGCACTCGTACCCTCCATTTGTCTAGCAGGCCTCTCCCACCATTTGTGAGAAGCAATTCCACCACCAACCCTCCGACACTCTACCTTTGTCTTTCTCCCAACCTTATTCCTCTACTACACATATGCATGGATGCCCATCGGTCTTCCTCAATACATAGCTAGGTCTGTCTCCTTCTCCACAAATATACTAGTCGATCTACCTCTCTATAGTTAGGTCTCAGCCCCCTCCCCCCTCCCCCCACACCAATAACCGAACGTAGGTATCCATGCCACAGAGAAAAACTGCACCTCTGCCCTCTCACATTCCAATAGGCCATCCGCCCTATATCTTTGACATGGACAAACACAAATTCGATGGCACTCTTTATTGATCGCGCACTCACACACTTCATCCTTGTTATCGATTCTATCGATATCTCACGCCGATGATCCCTCCACTATATTCTCGTGGATCGCTCCCTCTATATATGATATATCCATGACATTGTTTCACACACATTGCATATGTTAATTTTTTTGATTGAGATATCATCGACACATTGCCTCTGTTTCGCACAAACCATCTCTCTCACACCCACCCACATACGTACCTGCACCTGAAGAAGTGGTGCACGCACAACACACGTACTCACATCTTATTCCCGGCCACACCCGCGCGGTTACACGGTGGAGTTCATTTGACGCGTGTAGCGGTTGCTTACTTGAAGGAGGGTCTTGTACCACACGTAGATGGAACAAAGTTTGACTTGACATGTTAGTATTGAATAAAGTTATATTCCTCAATGGCACATACAGAATATAAAACGATTGTCGTCGGGAGAAAAGAAAAATCTGCTCCACTGTATACAATGGAGCCAGCTTGCCGGGGTTTGTCTCTCGTCACACTATCTCACACAAGGCGGCGGTGGCCTCTCTCTCTCATCGTTGGTCACTGATCCGTCCACATCCCGTCTGCCGGCGGAAAGGGAGTATGTGCATTGTTTCTCTGTTCGATGGCGTTGAGGAAGCATGTCCCGATCTACGATACTCGTCGTTCTCTTTGACCAAGCTCCGGCGCGGTAGGGCCTTCACCACTTGCTCGTTGCCGCAGTATGGGCAGATCCCGGTCGCTGGTGCCCTCCTAATTACATCCTAACAACCCTCAGGTATAGCTTCCTCCGGCCTTGCTCCACTGCCCATCGTCCCACGTTGCTGCATGTGGAAAATTCTGCATGTGGATCTTCTTTAGTTGTTTGCTTAAAACGTATCTTGGTCGGCGTACTTTCCATCTTGCAATCTCGTCCTCAAACCGTTTTTAATAAACCACCATGCTGCTATCTTTCCCTTATTACATGGAATATGCTTCTTTTTTGTCGACGTATGTGTATTTAACCCGTGTTATTGGGCAGTAATTGTTTCCTTTCCACCTCCTTTTGCAAACAGGGCTATCCATTTCACCTCGTTGCTATTGCGACCTTTTGGGGAACTGCACAAATCACTTTTTTCTTAAGAGTGTTTTGTGTTCCACGAAAATATCACATGGGCAACGTTTTTACATTTTTGTGGGACTGCAGAAAGGGAGATTAGTTTTTCTATCCTCCTCATCCAACTCCGCGCCTAATCTTCTCCAACAAGATATTAGTCCTAAAGAGAGATCGCAAAGGTGATCGGCTTCTATTTGTGTGTGTTATGTTTCATCATCTGGTTCCACTATTATCATAATCACACTGACTGAATATCTTTGCAAACATGGATGATCAGATCGATTTTAGTGGAGCTGCAGAAAATGATCAGATTGTGATGTTGCTCCATACACCTAATTTTTGGCTACAGAGTTGGGTGAAACTAGCTGCCAACCCATGAACATTCTGCCCAGGAAATGGAGCCATGCTACAAACATCATCGATCTATTATATATTATTCTTTATTTGTACACCTTCTCACAATTTGTCTTCAGTTGTGATGTGAATATTGGTGCTGATCTGTGAACCATTGAGATGCATTAGCAGCCATGGTTGTTTCATTTTTATTTGATGATGGAATGTTGTAACGAGACAATCTTGAGGCAAGAGGACACATGAATCCTAAGTTGAAACATTCATATCATCACAGTACAATTTCATTAGGCTAGCCATAGTGGGAGTAACTTAAGTAGTAACATAACATATCCCAAGAAAAAATTGCTTATGTGGCATGGAGTTAATGAGGAAAGAGATGCTAGTGATAACATAATATGTTACTGTAACATAACACACCCCGAGGTAAAACGAGTCTATATCTCAATTAATGAAGACTTACATGTTACCATCCATATGTTTACTACACAGTATGAAGGTAGTAACATAGACTACTCGACTATGCATGTTACTAGTCTAAGTTACTCCCCACTATGACCAGCCTCATGCTGGAAAATTATGTGTACATATAAACAAATCCTGAAGGATTGATAGCAATGCCAGAAACAATTCAACTGGACATCCTTGATCCAACTCCACCTGCCATGCAGCAATATTGAGTGCACAACTGTAGGGAAGATTCACCCCGGTCGTGCGCCGCAGTAATAATGACTAGTGAGCAGTCAATTAACAGAGCCCCACCTTTGCCATAGTAAGTTGCTCGGACAAAGCAACCATCATTTCTCTCTTCATTGAATCCGCCGCTACCTCAATATTCCCAGAGTATCAAGTTACTCGGGCGAAGCAACCATCACTTCACCTTTCCTATAGTAAGTACTACCTCTTTTTTTTATTCTAGAAAAAACCACACACGAATATTGGACGGTAGCAGCACAACAACTGAATCAAAAATCGAAACCAACCAATGAACTATTACTAATGGTAAACATTTGCTAGCATCATGCACTCCGTCTGTCCATGTATATAGGGCTTAATGCGTTTTCCGAGACTAACTTTGGCCCTATTTGGATCCATGGGTTAGAGTTAGTTTGAGCTAGTTGGGGCTCATATAGGCCTAAAGTGTTGAAACATGAGGGTTACTAGCAAGATGCCCATGCGTTGCACGGAACATCAAGATACATTTGTATGACTAGTTTATCTTGTGGGAGAAAAGGATGAACTAGGGAAGGCCTTATTTGCAATGTGGAGAGGGGTGTGGGTATCTTTTTGTAGAATTGCCATTTTTTCCTTCCTATCCGTCAGATATAAATCAGACGACCTATATTGCAGAATGGTAGGCACACCATCATCACCAACTCTGTTTTTTATAAGAGTAGAGAAATTGGAACAAGTTGCACCAAACCCACCAAAAAAATATCCCACCCAAGAGGTGCTAATTGGATCTCTATCCCGCTAGCCAAGTGTTGCTAATTGGAGCTAGTTCTCATGTGGCCCACTGTTAAATCACTTTTCTCACTCCATCAAGTGCATTTATTGTCAATCTAACCCTGTCATCCAAACACCTCTTTGGCTAGAATTAGTTCAGCGTTAGTCATGAGTTAGTCTAACCTCTAGCTAAGTTAGAGTATCCAAATTGCTCAAAGCATACCGTCAAATTCGTACGTGAAAGGATCTTTTTTTTGAAACGGAACGTGAAAGTATCTTTGAATGATATAATTTGCAAATTACATAAAATCTTATCAATCGTCAAAGGCAACCTCAAAGACTAGATTAGGCCCTATATAAAATCTTATATCAATAGTCAAAACCAAGTGTTACTACTACACCAAACAAGTTCAAAAATGAGAAACTGGACCCACTCACGGCACGGCGCACATGTCTCGTTTGGTCCATCAGTCAAAGAGCTTCCTCTTCTTGGCATAACAATGGATTACAGTAATTTTTTAGAATGCTCTTGGCATGTCGCTAAGATGTGATGAGTTAACCGACCTCAATAGACGGCAAAATCGCCAGCCCGCCGCACTTTGAGAGCGACGTGGAGCGAGAAGCAATACGGGCTCTTGGATTACTACAGCTAGGTGTCGGACGGAGGCCAAGAAATATGCTGATAGCGTGGGTTGGCCATGTATGATGTAACTACATTGGGCTGCCATGTTTGAAAGGAAGACAAGCACGAAGAAAAGAGGTGCAGGCACCAACGCAGGTACTCTTTGCGTGTTTCCCTAATACTCTCGCGTGGGTACACAGTGAGCTCATTTCTGTATGAAGAGGCAGGTCACCAGATAATTTGGCGAGTGTATTAGTTGTTCATGGGAACCACGCATGGACGAATCAAAGTTCGATCATGATGCGGTGCCGCGTTCTTTATAAATTAAGTTATTCTATTCAATGGCACGTACGCAACATTATTTTCTCAATGGAACGTGAATCGTGCATGCACTGAATGATGGAGCATGGGATGGTAGCCACAGACATGGTCAGCCCTTTTTGGAGACTAATACACTACTTTTGATGTGTCCCGTCAAATCGCAAATGAGGATAAGCTTTGCTTACTACTAGTACGACCTCTCCCTCGCTCACGCGCGCACGGTGGCTCGCAGGATGAGGAGAAGCTTTTTCCTTACAATAGTGTGCTTAATACAGGCGGTGGACGTGCAACAGTTCATTCGGTGTCAGATTGCCAGAAGTAGGAGTATACTATAGTACCATCATCCTTCGTCGACTTACAGAAGATGCGAAGAGCCAAGCACACGGTCACCTACTCATTGTATAACCGGCCGTGTTCGCACGAATTTTTTAACGTAATACAATCTGAGTGGATTGCTCAAGTGGTCATCACAAGTGAGCCAATCGATTCGCACCCTTCCGCCGTGATCCATTATGTCTTGCATTCCTTACTCCGTCCAGCACGCTAACAAGTGGGCCCATGCTCATTTATGCCAACATGGTAGCCAATTATTTTGCCAGAGTCAGCTATCACACCCTTCCGATGCCACGTAGATGTACCCACTAAAAAAAAGTTAGACTTGTTCAGTTCAACCGCCTCCCTAGGTGTTTGGAGAGGAATTGGACATTATGAGGCGGTTCTATAGGTGGGAAGGTGGCAAAAAACAAGGGAAAACACACGAACCAGCTAGACGAGACATTTGGTTGATTTTATAATGCTGAATAATATAAAATATTATGAGTGCAGACGCTCCACCGTGAGGTTCCTTCCTCCTTCTCGGTCGTCGGGAAGCTATGTTCTTCCACTCTTTTTTTACGTGAGCTTTGTTCATTCTTTTGCCAACACGCGGGATCAAGGTACATGTGTCATGCAAGAAAATGGAGATAAGCAGTGCGTAATTGAGTCATGCACTTCCATGGCACGTACTACGCAATAATTTGTCTCCTTGATGGCACGTGAATCAAGTATGTAGATGGAGCACGGGGTGGCAGCCATGGACTAACTAAGTAACTTTGATGTGTCCCGTCAACTTGCAGAATGACGGGAAGCTTGCTTGCAATGCCTTCTCCCTCGCCCACGCGCGCGCGGTTGCTTGCAGCACGAGGATAAGCTTCTGCTTACAAGTATAGTGGGCTTTATAGTACAAGCAGTGGACGTGCAGCAGTCATTTGGTGTTAGATTTCTAGAAGTACATATATACTGTAGTACCATCATCATATTGTTCGTATTCGGGAAGAGGCGAAGAGCCAAGCGCATGCTCACCTACTCACAGTATAATCGGCCATGTTTGCATGATTTTTTTAACATACAATCTGAGTGGTAGCTCCTGTGGTCATCACACGTGAGCGGATGTATAGGTGGGCTAGGTGGGAAGGCGGTAACAATCTGAGTGCTAAAAAAGAGTTGATACAATGCTTGGTTTTGTTTGGATTTTCCAACTATGACCATTGGATAGAGTGAATCAATGGCTTACATTCAAAGTTATTATCATACTATAGAATGGTATAGGAACGTGGAGACATTTGGTTGACTTTATATTGCTAAATAATATAAAATATTATGAGTGCAGACGCACCACCGCGAGTTTGTTGCTCCTTCTCGATCGTTGGGAATCTATGTTCTTACACTCTTTTGTTTTAGACGTGAGCTTTGTTCATCCTTTTCCGACACGCGGGACATCTAGCATTAAGGTGGATGTGTCATGCAAGAAAATGGAGATATGCAGTGCATAAGTGAGTCGTGCACTTCGATGGCACCTAGTACTACGCAATATTTTTTCTCCACGATGGCACATGAATAGTGTACGTACTCTATGATGGAGCATGGGATGGTAGCCATGGACATGGTCGACCCTTTTTGAAGAGAGTACTAAATAACTTTGATTTGTCCCATCAACTCGATGAGAAGCTTGCTTACTACGCCTTCTCCCTCGCCAACGCGTGCGTGGTGGCTCGAAGCACGAATAGAAACTTTTGCTTACAAGCGGTGGACGTGCAGCAGTTCATTTGGTGTCAGATTGCCAGAAGTACTACTGTAGTACCATCATTATTGTTCGACTTCCGGAAGAGGAGAAGAGCCAAGCGCAAGGTCACCTACTAACCTAGTACAATAGTATACTATATCCAAAGTTGTTCCACCTCTTTAGAGCATGGTTAATTAATGTAGGTGGCTCTTGCAGCGGCACATCATTTAGAGCAAGTACTCTCTTCGTAGGAACAAAGGAAGTGAAAAAATAGTTGGAGTGGATGCTAGATTTCCAATTAAAACATGATTACATAGGAAAAAAATCCTATAGCATTCTATCCTATGAATCAAACGACCAATGTAGGAAAATTATGAGGGGGGTCTCTCCAACAGTGTTCCTCGACTTGCACCTAGCATCACGGTGGTAGAACTTGGAGTCATTCATGTGGTACACGTGGCATCTCAGATCTGGACACAAGATGACATACACCATCAAGGATAATGTTGTCCTCAAAGCCGGCGTACACGGTCAAGGTTCACGGTCAAGCGGGTAAGGGCGGATGCGACCTATCACTACGTCCGCCATTTGTAGCGGCTGCGCCGGCCGAGGGCGCCGCCCACTATAGTCCCAGCTGTAACCGCCTCCTCGCCACATTCAAATACCTACATTTACCAGCAAGATGCCCATGCATTGCACGGAACATCAAGATGCATTTGTATGAGTAGTTTATCTTGTGGGAGAAAAGGATGAATGAGGGAAGGACTTATTTGCAAATGTGGAGATGGGTGTGGGTATCTTTTTGCAAAATTGCCATTGTTTCCTTCCTATCCGTTAGATATAAATCAGACGACTTATATTGCAGGATGGCAGACACACCATCATCACCAACTCTGTTTTTTATAGGAGTAGAGATAGAGAAACACAGGTGGATTGCGAGAAAGAAAACCCACACCGGCCACACACGTCCGTTCAGGAGCAGGACGCCGGCCAAGCTCCTCCTTCCAGCATTTTCTCCACTCTTTCGGCGGCATCCGACGAGCAGGAAGAGTAGTTCTCATACATAATAGCCGTCTGGGTCGCCTGCCGAGCCCGACAGTTACGAGCGAGGCAGCTCGCTGCTCCACGTACCTGGCCTAGCACGTCGGAGGTAATCGCCGCACTAAACCAGCACGTGGTTCCGCAGCTGGTCGCTCCAACACGGCTAAAGGAAGAGTGCCGACTTGCTCCACGCCGGCTTGTTGGTGAGCACGGCGGCACGGGCATTGTCACTGGCCTCGACACCGCCACATTGTACAACGCCTTCAGTGCTCCAGGTATTTCTTTATTCGTAACTAGGTAGTCCCTCCGTTTATTTTTAGTTTGCATATAAGATGTGGTCAAAGTCAAACTTTGTTAAGTTTGACTAGCTTTGTAGGAAAATATATCAACATTCACACAATGGAATCAATACTATTAGATGGATGATGAAATTAATTTTCATCACATATAACTTTAATATTGTAGATGTTGATAATTTTTCTACAAAGTTAGTCAAACTTTACAAAGCTTGAATTTGACCAAATCTTATGAAGACTAAAAAGAAACGGAGGGAGTTGAATGACTAAATCAAGATGAAATAAGCTTATTCATACGCTGACCAGCATGGAATGATCCTGTCATGTGTGGAGGAGCAAACACTGCAGCCGTGCCGTCAATGCAAGATAAAAGGGTTCGAGTCATTGATGGCCTGGCCAGTGAGTAGGGGTCGTGCAAACGGCGGTGCATTATTTTGGTGGAACTCCACAAAAAAGATATTGGGGTTAGTCGGACAAATTTTCTATAGCCACACGGAAGGAATTACGCTTGACGATTGGATAGAATTTCCTATGTGACATCATAGGAGATCCCAAGGTGGAAATCAACTAACCACCTATAAAGTTATGCATAGTCTTCCTCACGCAGGTTAGTATCCCTTCGTCCAGATGATCGTGTTTTGTCATGCTGAGCTATTAATATGTTCTACTGTTTTGCGACACCGTTTAAGTACAACGCTTTCCTATCTTTTCACATTCAGGACAATGAATATGATTTCAATGGAACTGCACAAAATGGCCTGATGTTGAGTGATCTCTATTGCCTCCTCTGTTTGCTGCAATGTGTCAGCGTAAATTGGAAGATGAGCCAACATGCTCAAAGTGCACGCAACATTGAGCAAAAAGAAGCATGCCCAGGAAATTAATGCGTGTGTAGGGAGGCCCTTTGCTGAGAGAAGCATTGATCGTTTTCTCTTTATTTCTACACCTTCTCACAACTTTGTCTAGGTTATAGTCTTGTGAATCATTTAGATGCGTAAAAATGCTAAACTTAAGTGCTTGTGAATGTTAGCTAGTATGCATATCGTATCTTCTGAAGCTTAGTTTGAATGTTAGTGTGTCAACCTTTACAATCTATGTATATTGTTGGCATGTTATTTGACCCCTCATTTTGCCGCGCTACGACCAGTGTGAGTGTCTACATGCAGTACACAATCCTCTAATTTTGTGGATGCCAAGCCGGCTCGAAAAGGAGCAATAACTTTTTTTAAGTTGAAAAATGTTACAGTTGAGGAGCCATAATTAAGATAGAGTCGTCTCTTTTTTCTTTTGAATAGGCAATAAGCTGGAGAGTTTCTCTAATGGACTGCCTCTAGTGTTAAGGGCCTCCAGTACAAAACACGGGAAGCCGACTAGGCCGATACAAAAGCCTATCCATCTTAAAGCCCATTTGTTCTTTTGCGAGGAATTTCTTAAAGAGGGGGTGATCCTAGAAAAAACCTCCTTCCTCCTCGCTTCCAGTTATACAATAGCTCACTGGACTCTCCCGCTTCCGTCGCCCCACAATCCCCCCCGCCCCCCGCACCCTATCTTCCTCACTCGTACAGAAAACCCGCGCTCACCTTCTTCCTCACTCATATAGAAAACAGCTTCTCCTCTTCTTCCACTCCTACAGAAAACCCCAGCCCTCCTTCTTCCCCACTCGCACTGCCACTAGGATCGTCTCTGGCTACTCTACTCAAAACCGTGAGCTCGGCGCGATCCCCAAAATGGAGTCAGATGGCCTGAGGGCCAAGAAGATGAGGCTTTCGCCCGCAGCGACGCTGGTTGTAGATCTTGCACCTGGCAGCACGGGGAGAAGCGGCGAGCCGCCCTCCCCCACCCGGATCTGAGGAACCCGTAGAATCTCCGTTTGATTGCATCAACGATCTCCCGGATGACATCCTTGGGGAGATCATCTCGCTTCTCCCCACCAAGGATTGCTGCCGCACACAAGTCCTCTCAACTCGGTGGTGCCCTCTATGGCGCACCGCGCCCCTCAATCTCGACTGTCGTCAGATATATGTGCTTCCTGAATTTGATCTCGTCAGAGCCATTGTTTCCTCTCACCAGCAGGGCCCCGTCCAACGCCTCTACATCCTGACACGCTACCTGCTGTCCATACCCTGCACGGTGGATGACATCCCCTGAATTCAAAAAACTCTAGCAGTTTGAGTTCTACGATTACCACAAAAGTTTAGCACAAACCGAACACCAAGAATTTGTGCCCACACCACCTTTGTCCATCTCGTGGTTTTCCTCCTCTCTCTCCACACGCCACCTTCACTCGGTGCCATCTACTAGACAATCTGGTACAAATGCTTTGACTCCCACTGCTAAAAAAACTTTCGCTTGTGGTGGTTTATCTGTCGTAGGCCTCACTGCATAGCATCATCCACTCCAATTGCCCTGCCCTGGAGCGCTTGCTGGTTGTTTTGGGAATAGAAATCCCAATCAGTTGTCTCCAAATAAAGTCGCCTCACCCTAAAAGCTTTGGAATTTGTTTTAAAGGATAGCAGCTCATCATCGAAGATGCCCCTTCACTCTTCAAAGGTTGCTCCTTGATAATTGTTATGAAACTTTGCAAATAACTGTCATCTATGTGCCCAAACTGGAAACCTTGGGTGTAATTCGTGATCCGTTTAATGATCTCGACAAGTTGGTGTTTGGCTCCTCACCTTTTCTGGTATAGTATATTATCATCTACACATTTGTAATCATAATCTTCATTTTCATTTGTGCGCATAAGTTATATCTCATCTTGGAGTACACTTTGGGTACTAATATTATGTTATATGCTCAATGAAGAGTTCCTCCATGGATAGCCGATCAATCTACTGGATTCTGTCAAGATCTTATATATCGGAATGTTTAGTTATGATCTCAACATAATTATAGGCTTGCTATGATGCTTTCGATGTTTTGAGAATTTATATATAGAGATGATGATTTCATGCACATTGAAAGCCTGTATATATTGTACTAGAATTAACAGTTCAGCTGCCTCTCTTTCGACATGCTCTTTTTTCAGACCTTAACTGTTTTCAATCTTCATGTCTACTTAGGCACTAACGCATGGAGAAAAACATATAACCAATCGGTGGCGTAACAAGCACCAGGATTTTCTTAGTTCTCATGACACTCGTTTGAGGACAATAACGATGGAAAGATATGCATCCAACGAGGCAAACAGAAGCTTTGTCACATTCTTTCTGTTGAATGCGAGGTTACTATTGTCAATGAGGCTTAAGGTTTTCAACAAGAGATTTCTCACGGACGGACATGTTGAAAAGCAAAAAAAAGAAGAAGTTTCAGGTGGAAAAATGGGCTTCTATTTACAACAACTTGTAGTCATCCTCCAATATATTTTTTTGCACAGGATGTTGATTTTATGGATCAGCCGATCCATTTGTTAGTGACTGCGAAACAGAGTGGTTGGGTTAGATATTATTGCCATTTTCAATCTGGGTTTTTTCAAAATTCGATGAACAATTAATCCTTGGGTGTTTTGTACCATTTGTAAGCTTGAGTTACATGTTGTTGCCCTCATAGTGAAAGGCGGTTCTAGGCCCCAGGAAGCCATGGCCTTGGCCTGGGGCATGGTGGATTTTTTTTGAGAGTGAACAAATTATATTCCACTTCAACTTGGGAAGCCATATCAGCATTCACCAAAACAAAATAAAATCTGGGGCAACATTCGCCCACACATGGAGGGGTTCAGCACCTCCCATAGCAAACTGGGCCAAAGCATGCGCCACATGGTTATAGTTCCGGGCAAAAACATGAATTCATAGAAAATAAAAGAGGCATGGCACAAGCTTCTTGCTTCTCTGAACAGAACTCCCAGCTCCGCAGTGTCATAGCCCCGCCCTTTAAGTGCAGAAATCATTGTCAAACAGTCTAATTCAAAACGGATACGTTGTCCACCCAGGTCAGCTACCCATACAATAGCTTGCATACAAGCCATTACTTCTGCGTGCAATGCAGATCTAACATGGTTCATCTTGCAAGCAGCAGCTGTCAGATTTCGGGTTCCGCAAACCCTTGATAGGTTTGAACTCTGGGGTGCGTGCGGAGATCTCAACCTACTCAGCCTGCCTACTCTTGATCCTCTAAGCCTAGAGCGTTGAGATCAAAGGGACGGAGAGACACAGCCGTTTATCCTGGTTCAGGCCACCTTGCGGTTTAATACCCTGCTCCAGCGCTTTGGTGGATTGCCTCGAAGGGCCGAGGATGAACTAGTACAGTGGATGAACTGGCCTCAAGTGGTGGGGTGTTCTTGAGCTCAAGAGAGCTGGTGAGGTGGTCGGGCGAGAATGGATCCGATCTATTCGTTCCCTCTCTATGGTGGTGGCTAAGTCCTATTTATAGTGGCCTTGGTCCTCTTCCCAAATGTTGGTGGGAAGGGATACCACAATGATCAGATTTGAAGGGGGACAAGTAGTACATCCTATCCCGACTAAAGTGGTGTTCGCCTATGAAAAGCCTCTGGTCATGACGCAGCACTAGGCTCGGCGATGACCTCCATCCTGCCGTCCTGGCGGTCTTGGTCTCGTTGCACCAGAATGGAAACCTTTGGCTGATTCCTCGGGACTCCGAACCTGCTGCTTGCCTCCTTTACACCAAAGAGGAAACTGGTGCTTTGCGCCCGTTGGCGCTCACCTAGCACCCACATGGCCTTGATCATCATGGCTCACGCCAGCTGAGCCTCATGAGGTACACCTTGCATAGAACTCTCCACCCCTCGGGAGCCAGCCGGAGAAGGCTGATCCCCTTGGAGGTCTTGGTGTCGTCTGCCTTGCGAGGCTTGGCCCCTCGCGATGGTCATGTTGATGCTGGAGCTGGGACGTACCAGGCTATCGATGGCGCCACGCAGTGGGCTGCAGGCAACCAAGTCTGGGTACCCCCGTATCCAGAACGCCGACAGTAGCCCCCGAGCCCAAGGCACACTCAGACTTGACTTCTAGGCGAAGCCAAAGGGCAAGGGCGGAGTGCCGCGGGCCCTAACCGCCTGCGGCATTGAACAACGTGTGGAGATCTATGGGACGTGGGCGTCTCCACTTCCCCATGCTGCCTCGGCCACCGTTCGGCTTGATGAGTCGTTGTTGCATGCAGAAGATAATCATTACGCGAGGTCATGGAGGCCGGCGGTTGGCCTTCCTTCGGCTATAAATGAGAGTAGGGACAGAGCCCCCCTCACTCGTCTCTTCCTCCGCCTTCTCGCTGCTTGTTTCTCCTCCTTCTCCATCTTGCTTCTGCTCCCATGGCGCCGATCAAGAGTTTTTTTTGCGGCTGAAAAAGTAAAGGCCCTTCAGGAGGGGCCTGATCCTCTCCCGCCGAAGAAGCGGTTCTGCCTTCCCCCTGATGTCGGCGGGAGGCAGGAGGTGACCAAGCCCTAGGAATTGAGGCCTCCGCCCGACTTTCCTCTTCCTCTGTACGCCCGGCACGGGACAATGACGTGCACCGTCGAGCCATCCCAGGCGACGAAGGACGAGCCATCATCGTCCTTCCTGCCGAGCCGATAACCCAAGCCGAGGGTAGCTCGCATGAGCTCGTGGTGTGGGCAGCGATGCCACCCGACTCTTGGATCCGGCTCCCGATGTTCTTCCCCGACGAGCTACCACCGAGGGGGCCAGTTGTGATGTGGCTGCAGCACGACGGGTGCTGCAGCCTGGCCACCGGAGCTGAGGTTGAGGTGGAGCCCCCAGGGGATGTCTTCATGACCCGCGGATGGGGCGAGGTCACCCGAGCCTTCCATGTAGAGGGGGCCCTCGCGATCCACTTCGAATACGACAATGCATCCAACCTATTCTTCAAGGTCTTCTACGAGGAGGGCCGGCGGCTAGAGTACTGCCCCGGAGGAAGGAGCCCGCTAGACACGGCCAAGGGCTCTAGATCTGCTTTTGTTCCCGTCAGCACTTCCTCCGGCAGCAGCGATGACTCTAGGGAGTCCAGTGATTCTCCTGAGTCCAGCGAATCTCCGGAGTCCAGTGACGACAACTACGTGCCGCCAAGCTCCCGCCGCGGTCGGAGTGCAGCAGCGGCCGTCGCTCGGCATCCTCGGTGATGCGCGCCAGCCTAGCCGGAGCCTTTCTTCTGTTGCTTCCCTGTGTGGAATTAGGACTAGCCCCGTGGGGCATGTAAGGATTGAAATGTTTTAATTTCAACATCGCTCTTTTGGTTTTATGATGAAATCGCGTATCCCAATCTGGCATGATTCCCCCTTTTCTTCCCCTTACGTAGCGTAGCACTCTACGCCGGCGAGACCATTCCCTAGGCAGGCTTCAGCCGTCGCTAGTATGCCATGTCACCATGCCGTGGTCAAGGCTAGGAGGTGAGCGGCCCGAGGTCCGGTGAGATCTCATGAGGCGTGATGCTCACAAGGTCCCCCTTGGTGTGCAAGCAACTTCCCAAGAAACGGAAAGGGGAGTGAAACTTCCGGAGTGGGACTGCGAGACTTGGGTGAGCAGGTTGCAAGGCTTATATCATGGCGCGTGCGACTTATGTTTTAGCAGACTCGTTGTGATTTCCCTGGGTGGTGCCTGTTCATGCATCTGTGGTAGTGTCACTAGGCGGGGACCGTGATGATCACCCTCTTTCCACGCTTTCCTAGGCGCTCTACGTCCTTGGGTCCCGGCCCTCGAGTAGGCTGAACTGCCGCTGGTATGCCAGGTTGCGTTGCCGTGGTCAAGGCCAGGGGGTGCGGGCTGGAGAACCAGTAGGAGCTCCTAAGGCACGATGCTCAGGAGCCCCCCTTTAATGTGCAAGCGACTCACGGGGTAAGGTGGTTACCGCCGGGGCCCGCCGGTACGTTGGCCTCAGGTGAACCTGCGTGTTAGCTGGTAGGCGAAATTGTGATTCCCTATGGTGCACAATACCTGTCCCTGGACCCTTCGCAGGAAGACGAAGGCACCGAGGACCTGGTGAGGTGGCGTACGCGAGCCGGGCCGCGATCCAGAGCTCGGTCCTCGGGTTTGTTAGCGTTGTAGGGACGGACCCGAGCACATGCGCCATGCCAACGTGAGCAGCCCCCGCTGCAGGATGGGCAAAGGCCAAGCCAGCGAACGTATGGAGATTCAGAGCAAGCAGGCGATGATCATAGATAAGCTCATGAGAGATGGTTAGGCAATTCTGATGAATGCAAAAGGATACATGCCGCAGGGACGGACCCACGCAGCCTGGGGATAATGCAGCCCGAGGGCCGCCCCCAAATTGAACAAACTAAAAAGATGTCACCTGGCACCGTTGCTGAAGAGATGTCAGGGTAGTAGAAGATGCGCGTTGCTGAAGTCACCCTCACAAGCCGCCTTGGCCCTGAGCCTCGGGAGGCTCCGGGGGCCAGGGGCTCCTGAAGATGCATCTCCATCTCCGCCAGGATCGTCTGGTGCCTAGCCTCTCGAGCTGCCAGGAGGTCCCGCATGCAGTGCTGGAACATCACAGCTGCGCTTGGCAGGCCGAAGGGCATGCGAACGTAGCTGTGAGGTGGACCCTCACATTGGCCGACACGGGACAGCCAGAAGAGCTGCCGAGATGCGGCCCTGTTGAGCCCTGGGATGTCGATACAAACGCGGAACACCTTACCCTCTCCAGGGCAATGAGCCACGCCCGGAGGTGGGTGGCGATCGCCCTGCAGAACCCTTGCCTCTTGAATCTCCTCGACTGCCTTGTTGATGTACTCCCGAACGCGTGGCGCCTCGCGGCCCGCGCCTTCTCCTGGGAAGCGTGTGCTGAAGCATGCCTCCACATGGTACCCGAGCGCCTCCATCCTGACGTTGGCTGGGTCTGAGCCCCCCTGGAGGAGAGCCCCCGAGCCTAGCCTGAGAGAGGCGCCAGGTGAGGGAGTCCTGGGTTATGGGGTCCTTGGACAACCGGACTATTGATGTGGGCCGGGCTGATGGACAGTGAAGATACAAGACCAAAGACTCTTTCTCGTGTCCGGATGGGACTCTACTTGGCGTGGAAGGCAAGCTTGGCGACCGGATATGAAGATTCCTTTCTCTGTAACTGACTTTGGACATCCCTAGTCCCTGCCGGTGTCTATATAAACCGGAGGGTTTAGTCAATAGGACACACTCATAACTTCATAGCCTAGACTTCTAGGGTTTAGCCATTACGATATCGCGGTAGATCAACTCTTGTAATACTCATATTCATCAAGATCAATCAAGTAGGAAGTAGGGTATTACCTCCATAGAGAGGGCCCGAACCTGGGTAAACATCGTGTCCCCCGTCTCCTGTTACCATCGACCTTAGACACACAGTTCAGGACCCCCTACCCGAGATCCGCCGGTTTTGACATCGACATTGGTGCTATCATTGAGAGTTCCACTATGACATCGAAAACAGGATTGATGGCTCGCCCTGTAATCAAGGATAGTATCACCTCCGGAGGAGCTCTGGCCCCGGGCCAAAACCTCCGGCTGGGCGGCTTTACCATGATGTCCCGTTTGACTGTTGAGCCAACGATGACTTCTCGGGTCATCAAAAATCGCCTCTGCGTTGATTCCGAATACTCCAGACAGATGGATCCAATGAAGCTGTCATCATTAAACGAGCTCCTAGATTGCATCGCCGCCCTGGATGTCGCTACGGACTATGATCGGATTGGGCTTAAACCCAATCAAAGAGAAATCAAATCTCTGCCGGTCACCCATCAGGTAGTGGTAATCAAGGAGCACAGCAACAACTCCCCCTCTATATTGAGGACGAACTATGTTCGGATTGCCGGGCTTGAAGAGCCGGATACCCATCTGCGAAACAACACGCCCTGCCCTCCGAACTTAGAAACGGACAACAGGCCGGAAAAATCAGTTGACATCCCGGAGCCCGAATTATTATGTTCGGAGGTTCCTCAGTCTCCGAATCCCGAATTGGGTCAGGGTTCGGACTTAAATCCACCCACCCACCCAGATACACCCAATCTTACAAACATGCGACAACAGTCTCAGGAAATGGTCCACCACTTTTAGGCCAGATTCCTCCTTGTCAAAGACAAGATCAAAGATTGTCACGACGAAGATGCAACCCCACTATTCTGCAAAAATTGCACGGACAAGGGAATCCTCAAAAGCCATCAACCACCATCATGTATTACACTTTGCTGACTTGGCAACCATAGTACAGAAGTATTGGGCAATGGAAAGCGCTTGGAAAGCCTAGGCAGCTCCCTGGGAGCCACCGGCTTCCACCCAACTCCTCGTCTGGACAAAAAGGATGAACCCTCGTGAGACGCCCGATCCAATATTAAAGAAACTGAAGTCCATTATAGGGCACAGAACCGTTCTGGAGGGACGGCTCGATAGGCCATGCAAAATACACACAACACCAGACACCATACCAACCCACAGCCTTAGGGTGTGTTGGATACTCTGGCAAGTGGCCAAGAGCGGCGAGGATATCCTCTCCAAAAATATCGCAGAGCAACACCCGGGTATTGACGGTCTTCGAGACTTTCGCCCCAAACAATAGGCGCAAAAGGGCACTCTGCGGCCTTGCCGAAGTCTGCCAAGTAATAGCAATAAACCCCTGGAACGACACAGCTATTACTTTTGATGCCGATGACAAACCAAAATCCAGGACAGTCCGAGAACCAGCCACCTTGGTCCTCAATCCAATCGTGGACGACTTTCAGCTTACCAAAGTGCTCATGGATGGCGACAGCGGACTAAACCTCATTTACGAGGAAACTCTCAACAAAATGGAAATAGATAGGAGCTGGATTAAGCAAAGCAGCACGACCTTCCGAGGAATTATTCCTAGTCGGGAGGCGCGATGCGCGGGAAAAATCACACTCGATGTGGTATTCGGCACGCCGGAGAATTATAGGTCCGAAGAGATAACCTTCCAAGTGTCCCCTTTCAACAGTGGATATCACGCCTTATTAGGGCGAGATGCATTTGTACACTTCCAAGCTATACCCCATTATGGGTACATGAAGCTCAAGATGCCCGGGCCTAATGGTGTTATCACTCTTGCCAGTGAACCGGACATAGCACTCCACACCGAAAAGAAAACTGCAGCCGTGGCCCTTAAGGCAGTCTGAAGCCCTCACGGCCGAAGAGTTAACTACATTGCGCTCCACGGTGGATAGGGACAACATGATCCTAGACATGCGACCCAAATCCACCTCCTTTAAACCAATAGATGAAATAGTTAAATTTCAAGTCCACCCGACGGACCCTAAGAAGACATCATCCATCGGAGCACAGCTGGACCCAACGGTTGACGCTGCACTGCGAGCGTTTCTACTCAAAAACTTGGACATATTTGCCTGGCACCCTTCTGATATGATAGGAATCCCACGCAGGCTGGCAGAACACAGCCTCAATATATCAAAGGGATATAGGTCGGTCAAACAAACATTGTGGCGCTTTTCAGAACCCAAACGACAAGCCATGGGGCAGGAGCTAGCCAAGTTACTCGAGGCCGGATTCATCAGAGAAATAAAGCATCCGTACTGGCTGGCAAACCTAGTGATGGTACCAAAGAAGGATAAATCCTGGCGCATGTGCGTCGATTTCAAAGACCTTAACAAGGCGTGCCCTAAGGATCCCTTCCCCCTCCCCCACATCGATCGGATTATCGACGCCACTTTAGGACACGGCTCACTGTGTTATCTCGACGCATACTCAGGATACCATCAAATCAAGATGAAGGAGTCCGATCAAGCCGCAACATCATTCATAACCCCATACGGGCCTTTCTGCTTCAACACTATGCCCTTTGGGCTCAAAAACACCGGCGCCACCTATCAACGCATGATTCAAACATGCCTGGAGAAACAAATCGGCAAGACAGTTGAAGAATATGTGGATGACGTAGTCATCAAGACTAGGAACGTCGAGTCATTAATAGATGATCTGCGTCTCACATTTGACAACCTCCGTACATATGACATTAAGCTCAATCTGGAAAAGTGTGTTTTCGGTGTTCCAACTAGGAAATTACTGGGCTTCATCGTTTCCCATAGAGGAATTGAGGCAAAGCTAGCCAAAATCTGAGCTTCGTCACAATTGGCTAGGCCAACAGACCTTAAACAAGTCCAAAAACTATCCGGATGTGTGGCAGGTTTAAGCCGCTTTATCTCCAGACTAGGAGAAAAGGCCTTGCCACTATATCGCCTTCTCCAATGCATCGATCACTTCGAGTGTATGAACGCAGCAACGACCGGACTGGAAGAATTAAAGGCTCTCTTAGCGAGCAACCCGATCCTGGCCGCTCCAAACGTCGACGAACCCATGTTATTATACATATCAGCAACAGACCAGGTCGTGAAAGTGGTGCTCGTCATCGAACGAAAGGAGGACGGACACAAATTCCCACTTCAAAAGCCAGTATACTATGCATCTACTTTCCTCACACCATGCAAACACCGGTACCCTCATTACCAAAAAATAGCATACGCGGTCTTCATGGCATCCCAGAAGCTACGACACTACTTTGATGAGTGCTCAATCACGGTGGCCTCCGAAGTACCACTCAATGATATAATAAACAACTGCGATGCAATGGGCCGGATTGCCAAGTGGGCCATTGAGCTCCTCCCATTCTACATAACATACAAACCGCGTCGGGCCATTAAATCCGAAGTGCTGGCCTACTTCGTCGCCGAATGGACAGAGGTCGAACTCCCTAAAGAGTATGGCACATATTCCACCTGGATCATGCACTTTGACGGCTCCAAAATGCTGGCAGGATTAGGAGCGGGTGTTGTCCTAACATACCCCACTAGAGATACAGTTCAATACGTACTCCAAATACTATACACGGACTCCAACAATGCAGCTGAATACGAGGCTTTATTGCATGGTCTTTGGATGGCTGTCTCCATGGGCATTCAACGCCTGGAAGTGCGAGGGGACTCAAACCTTGCAATATCTCAAATAAATGGAGACTTCAATGCCAAAGATCCAAAAATGGCGGCTTACTATAACATCGTTCTTAAAATGTCGGCTCGGTTTGAGGGGCTCGAGTCCCATCATGTGGCTCGAGAAAGTAATCAAGCGGCAGATGTCCTTGCCTGCATTGGTGCTGAGCACGACCCCGTCCCACCTAACATATTTTTGGAAAGGCTCTTCAAGCCATCCGTGGTGTGGCAAGGGGAGAGCGGCAGTACAAGTCCAGATCGAACTATAACCCCTGATACCGAACACACCGATATCATCAGGGGCTTGGCCACCAAAATAAAACCATTGGCCCATCTTATCATGGTAGTCATCGCCCCATGGACCGAAACATTCTTGGCCTACCTTACTAGGCGAGAACTCCCAGAGGATCAGAATGAGGCGCGCTGCATTATCCGGTGCTCGAAAGCCTATAAGGTCAATGAAGGAGAACTCTACAAGAAAAGTGCTACCGGAGTACTTCAAAGATGTATCTCCGAGGAAGAGGGGCAGCAGCTCTTGGCTGAAATTCATGCCGGTCTCGGCGGTCACCACGCCGTGGCTCGGGCCCTTGTAAGCAAGGCCTTCCGAACAGGTTTCTATTGGCCGATGGCCCAAGCAGATGCACATGACCTTGACCAACATTGCGTCGGATGCCAGCTTTTCACCAACCAAAGCCATATGCCACCCACCGCTCTACAAACAATCCCCATGACTTGGCATTTTCCTGTCCGGGGGCTTGATATGGTCGGATCCCTTAAAGGAGGAAGCCGTAAGAAAAAATATTTGTTGGTCATGGTGGGTAAATTCACTAAGTGGATAGAGGCCAAACCAGTTAAAATGGCTGAAGCTGGACCAGTGATAGACTTCACATACAGTGTTGTGCACCGTTATGGTGTCCCACACAGCATCATCACCGACAACGCCTCTAACTTTATAGCCGATGAGGTGAAAACTTGGTGTGCCAATCTGGGCATTAAGCTCGATTATGCCTCCGTCTATCACCCGCAAACAAACGGTCAAGTCAAACGAGCCAATGGTCTTATTATGAGCGGCATTAAGCCCAGACTAGTGCGGTCTTTGAAAGAATCAGACAATCACTGGGTTGAGGAGCTCGACACTGTACTCTGGGGGCTGCGGACCACGCCCAATCGCACTACCGGATATACACCCTTCTTCATGGTGTACGGCGTAGAGGCTGTGTTACCCTGCGACATTATTCATGACTCACCTCGAGTGCACATGTACCAAGAGAGAGATACCGAGCGTGATCGGCATGATACATTAGACGCCCTAGAGGAGGAGCGCGATGTCGCAAAAGCCCGTTCCGCATTATATCAACAACAGGCACGGAGATACCAAAGCAGAGATTTGCGGGCGAGACATATAATGTTGGTGAACTCGTTCTACGCTTACTGGAGAAGAAAAAGGACAAACTCAAGCCCAAGTGGGAGGGTTCCTTCATCATTGACGAAGTTCTCACTGGAGGAGCGTACCGCGTGTTTGATGCATCAAACAATCGCCTAGAGCCGAACCCATGGAATGAGACCAGACTCGGAAGATTCTATGCCTAGCGCCGAACTTTTTGTTTGTCTCCTTCTCGCTTTTTGTTTCCATTATTTTTTTCTCTTTTCGTTTTTTCCTTTTTTTAGATTTAAAGCTTATGTGCCGCTAGACCGTGCACCTGCGACATACACATCCTAAAATATGTACGTCCATTATACCAGGGGGCTTCTTGTACAGAAGCTTATTATTATTATTCTCTAAGCATTAAAGCTCACAACATACGTATCTTTTCCTCGTATGTACCTTTTCTTCGCCATTATATGCATCTATATGACTTAAGTTTTGGCGAAGCTGGGTTGCCTAGCTCCAGTGCTTATGCCCTACGTTCCCATTAGTTCGGCTAGGGCATAAAGGGAGCACCTTTGGGATTGTTACTGCCAGGTCATCCGGATGTGTAGCTCAGACTGGGTGAAGCCGAAAGCTAGCGTTTTTAAGGGTATATTCGGTCGGTGGAATAAAGATAATTTTTACCATTTACATTATAAACCCCTAGATGTCAAGTATACTGTGGTTTTTTAATCATAGTTCGGACATGCACGATAAGCGCATGCTCACCCAGGAAAAGGAACCCTTAATGTAACTATTCTCTCTGGAAGATGTTTCTTACTATTACAACGTAATATAACAAAGCTAGCAGGATACTTGTCTTATCAAGCAACTATGACCCCTACGCCTAGTTTCCATGCGTACCCCGGTCCATATTACCGAGCGGGTATTCGGAAACACTCCGGATCTTCGGGTCCTGAGGTCGAAGGGAAAAGGTCCACCATGACAAACATTTTACAATCCGGCTAGGGATAAATCTGTCCATTGAAGTATGCAGTCACTTGGACTCAAATTTTTTTCCTCTACACCATCCAACAGGCTATCTAAATTACAATCCTACTGAGAATATTCTGCGGCTTATTTTACCTGGTCATATACCAGACTAACGGGAATCTCTTTTCCATCTGACCCTAAAGGTCCGACCCGGGCCATATGATTCAGATCAAGCTTGGTATACCGTATTTTCACCATGGCCTAGGCTTCTCGTGCACCTTCCCAGCAGGCCGTTATCTTCCATAATTGGAAACGCCGCCGCGCCCCCTTAAATAGTTGTACAAGCTCCTCCATACTTCCTGGAGGGGAGGCGGATGGCCATAAGGCCTTGGCAACACTCCGCATTGCCTGCCGAGCTTGCTCGTGCAGTTGCGACAGCTCTTGTAGCAGATCGCCTGAGGATCCGGACATCTCCTCTGTGGGATGACCAGTCAGCATACCTACAGACATAACTCTGTCACTTCCTTTCCTCGCCAATTACGTAGAGGTAAGTTTGAACACATACTAAATATGCCGCCTCGTAGCCTTTCATTTTCCTTCACGGAGTTAGACAACTGAGCCCGCACATCTTTTAGCTCTTCGCTCAGTTGGGTGTTGGAATCCTGGAGTCTATTTTTCTCCTCCCTGACCCGTGTAATTATACGGTCGCCAGCGGCGAGTTGCCTGTCTGTCTTTTGTGCGCCCGATTACGCGACTTCCGGTACCTCTCCCGGATTATCTAACGACACTATCATCAGATATGCAACAGTGTTAGCATTACTGGTATACATTTTTGTTTTTTTCTCATTGGAGGGACAAATTACCAGGGGATTCCTTCTTGGATTTCTCCAGTTAGGCAGTAGCAGCAGCTAGTTGGGTTCGACATTGTTCTAGCTCTTGAGACAACCGGTTGTTCTTCTCTGTGAGCACCTGGTCATACAATGATCCATAAATCAGTTGTACCAACTGCTTTAAGTCTCGGGGGCTACTGGTATATATATAATTATCAGACTTGTACAAATGTATACTTACCCTCACATCTTTCAAATATTGGCTGGTGGCTCTGGTAAGTCCATGTCGAGCAGCTCGGATGTATGCATCAGCCGAGCTGAATCCATTGAATGCCTCATTTGAAAAGTCGTGGTCTCAAAGAGTGGCCCGCCGGTGCCAAGGATTCATGGCGCTTTCCACTTCAGAGTTTGTAACAAACACATCATCTGAATCGTTTGCAGAATGACAATTCGGCGTCACTTCTGCATCATCCTTAGTCCTAAAGGCAGGATCTGGAATCCGGCTCGTAGAGGTATGACCGGCAGGATCCCCGGACATAGTCTGGCGACTTCTTTTCCTAATGAGACACAATGGACAGTGTCACACTTCAACATGGCAGTCAAGGAGCATGTTTTAAAACCGTACCTTGATAACCCCAAGTGTAGGGAATCATCGTAGCAATTCCCAAAGGTGGAAGTGATAAGTATGGAGTCTCGAACCCACAAGGAGCTAAAGGTAAGATCAATATTCTTTCAAGCCCTATCTGCCACTGATACGACTCTACGTGCATCGAACATTTGCTTCCAACCAGAAACAAGAAATAAAACTGTGTTGTGGGTATGAAGAGGATAACTTTGTATGATATCGGAGAGCTAAAATATAAAAGTAGGTGTTGTTATCATAAAGTTAGAATATAATACTAAATAATATAAATAGCAAGTGTGGAATAATGGTGGATCCGTGTGCGGAATTGTCCTAAGCAATTGTTAACAAGATCGATAGTCGTCATTGCAATTTCATATGAGGGAGAGGCATAAACTAACATACTTTTCCTACTTGGATCATATGCACTTATGATTGGAACTCTAGCAAGCATCCGCAAATACTAAAGATCATTAAGGTAAAAACTCAACCATATTATTAAAGCATCAAGTCCCCTTTTATCCCATACGCAACAACCCCCTTACTCGGGTTTGTGTTTCAGTCACTCACGCAACCCACTATAAGTGAATCATGCATGTATTGCAACACCCTACAGCGGGAATCCCTCATGCTTGCGCGACACGGAGGGCACCATAGGATAGTATCAAAGTGAAACATACAACTCATATCAATCTAGATCATCAATCAAGCCAAAGACAAAAGATATCTACTCAAAACATCATAGGATGGCAACACATCATTGAATCATAATATGTAGCATAAAGCACCATGTTCAAGTAGGGATTACAACGGGGTGCGGGAGAGTGGACCGCGTAAAAGAGATGAGGATGGTGATGATGATGGTGATGTTGATGAAGACGATCACCACGGCGATGATTCCCCTCCCGTTGGCACTACGGTGCCACCAAGAGAGAGGAGGAGAGGTTCTCCCCCTTGTGCTTCCTCCTCCATGGCTTTCCCCCTCTGGTCCTTGGCCTTCATGGCGATGATGGCCCCTCCAAGATCCTCTTCCATGGCCTCTGGTGATGATGATCCCCTCTGGCAGGGTGCCGGAGAGGGCCTAGATTGGTTTCTCATGGCTACAGTGGCTTGCGGCGGCGGAACTCCCGATCTAGGTTAATTTACGAAGGTTTCTGTATTTATAGGAATATTTGGGGCTGGTTTCACGTCAGGGGGGTCTCCGGGCTGTCCACGAGATAGGGGGGCGTGCCCTAGGGGGGGCGCCCCCCACTCTCGTGGGTAGCCCGGGACTCTTCTGGCCCAACTCCGATGCTCCATGGTCTTCTTTTGGTCCATAAAAAATCCTCAAAAATTGGCACATCATTTGGACTCCGTTTGGTATCCCTTTTTTGTAAAACACAAAAACAAGGAGAAAACGGAAACTGACACTGGGCTCTAGGTTAATAGGTTAGTCCCAAAAATCATATAAAATGGCATATAAATGCATATAAATCATCGTAGAAGGATAATATAATAGCATGAATACTTCATAAATTATAGATACATTGGAGACGTATCATACCTCTTTGAGGAAGGCTCGACCATATTTTTATTTGCCTTCCTCTTTGCAGGCCTGCACGGCGTTGGCGTCGCTCTCTTGTGAGCCACCTCAGGTGAAGAATGGCGTGCCGAGCGCCTCCCCTTTAGAGCAAGAGACAGTACGGTGGGTGAGGCATAACAAGGAAGCTCTTCTTGAAGAAATGTCTCCTGGTTACTTACGTGTCAGGAGGGAAGAAGACCGGGATAGTCGGTGATAATGGCCACTTCCGTGACGTCATGGCTCGCCTGGTAAAACACCTCGTCCTCGAGCTCCACAAATATATCTGGATCCTCTTTAAATCCAGGGTCGAGGTCCCGTTTGTGGTCCTCTGGCTGTGGTGCAGGGCTCTTGAGCTCTTTGGTGATTCTCTGCCATTCCTATTACAAAAGGACGGATTGATGTCCCTGAACAGCAAATCTGGGAAGAAAATGAGAAGAATAGTGGGATTAGAACTCACCCATCTAGGAGTATTGTACATGGAAAATCCATCCCGACGCTTAATACAAGTTAATTCCTCTTTCTTCCCTTTGTATAGTTCGGCCAGTATTTTGGTCAAAGTGGTGGGGGTGTCCAGACCCTTCCGACCGCAACAGGAGGCGTCATCTTCCCGATTGTAGTGCCACCTAGGAAACCTTCTGTATTGAAGTGGCTGAACCCCTCGAGCTATGGAAGTTGCAATTACCTCGACTATGGATAATTCGGACTGAGCGAGCATCTTTATCTTGCTCATCAATTGATGGACTTTCGCACTATCTTCCTCCTGGAGGCTCCGAGGGCACCAGCTGTGGCACTTTGTCAATATAAAACCATTCAGAAGGCCACTCTTCGGATGCCTTCTTCGGCGTGTCGGACAGGTATCCGGTACCAGCAACGCGCCACACTTCGGCTCCGCCTACTTCAAATATTGATCCCGCTTGGTTATGACGGACAAGGCATAATAGTTTGCTCCATAATTCAAAGTGGGTCTCACAACCCAGGAATAGCTCGCAGAAGGCGACATAACCCGCAATATGCAGGATGGAGGCAGGAGTAAAACTGTGCAGTTGGAGGTCGCAGTACTCCAGAAGGCATCAGAGGAATGGATGGATTGGAAATCCCATGCCTCTCAACAAGTAGGGAACAAAGCACATTCGTTCCCCCCTGGATGGATTGGGGAAGTTCTCCGCTTGAGCTCCATCGTTGAAAGGAATCAATTGTACTCGAACAGGGGCTAGATCTGCGGGGGGAAGAAATCCCTATGTCTGCAGCTTCACTAGCTGACTGTGGGATACAGAGCATCTCTCCCAACTGCCTTTTTCGGGGCCATGGGGACGGGAGGAAGAGCTGGGAGCACTGTCCATGTTGGAATGGTTTCTCCTAGAGAGCTCTGAAGGATCCCTCGCTTAGTGTGGAATGGATCTGAAAATCCCAATCTCTTTTATAGACGCCTTTCTTACATGGACAGGGTGATATGTGCAAAAGTGTCCCGGCCTCTCATATTCGCTCGACACGTGGAAGCCGAAGACGCGATGGTGTGGAAGCCGATGAGCGCGGTATTAAATGGAAAGCCGAATATTGCTCTTTTAATCAGGTACTTTTGAAGAAATCAGAGGAGGAACCCGCCTTGCAATGCCGAAGACAACCTATGCACCAGACACCTCGTCATTGAAGCCTGGTTCGGGGGCTATTGAGGGAGTCCCGGATTATGGGGTCCTCGGACAGCTGGACTATTGATGTGGGCTAGACTGATGGACAGTGAAGATACAAGACCGAAGACTCTTTCCCGTGTCCGGATGGGACTCTCCTTGGCATGGAAGGCAAGCTTGGCGACCGGATATGAAGATTCCTTTCTCTGTAACCGAATTTGTACAACCCTAGTCCCCTTCGGTGTCTATATAAACCGGAGGGTTTAGTCCGTAGGACACAAACATAATCTCATAGGCTAGACTTCTAGGATTTAGCCATTACGATCTCGTGGTAGATCAACTCTTGTAATACTCATATTCATCAAGATCATTCAAGCAGGAAGTAGGGTATTATATCCATAAAGAGGGCCCAAACCTGGGTAAACATCGTGTCCCCTTATCCTGTTATGATCGACCTTAGACGCACAGTTCGGGACCCCCTACCCGAGATCCGCTGGTTTTGCACTAACACCGGGCGCGCCTTCCTATGAGATAGGTGAAGGCGCCCCATCCAGGGATGCGAGACTCAGCGCGGGGCTATTGGGTGATGCCTTCTTGTGAGACCGCTGACCTAGCTGCAGCTTCTTCTTCTTGGGGGTGACCTCAGGAGGGAGGACACCGCCCTCATTGTCAGGGTTCTCGATTGCTGCATCCTGGTATGCACGCTCGAGGGAGCACACCGCGTCCTTCTCCTTGCAGATAACCGTGATGATGTCGCCGCTCTGTGGCATCTTGAAGACGTTGTAGCCATGGTGCGTTGCCGCCATGAACTTGGTCAGCACTGGGAACCCGAGGATGGCATTGTATCGCAGACGAATGTCGGTAACGTCAAAGTCGATGAGCTCGCTGTGGTAGTTGTCGCATTCGCCAAAGGTGACAGGGAGGTGGATCTGCGCTATCGGATGCGTGGAAACGTCGGTCACTCCTGAGAATTGCTTGGTAGGCTGAACCTGGTGATACATCAGTTGGAGCCTATAGAATGTCTATACAGAGAGAACATTGAGCCCCGCTCCACCATCAATGAGGGTCTTGGTGACGACCACGTTGCTGATGACAGGCGAGCAGAGCATCGGGGGCGCGCCAGTTCTAGCCGTGCACTTGCTGATCGGAGGAGTTTAAGGTGATGGCGTATTTGGACCAGCTGAGCGGGCGAATTACCCTGGGCTTGGGGAGCGCTGCGTTCACCTCACGCGCGAACTGCTTGAAGATGCGGTGAGAGGCTGGGGCCTAAGAGCCGCCCAGGATGCAGGCGATGGCTCGAGGCTCCTGGAAGCCCCAACTCCCTCATCCTGGTGATGATCTTTGTTCCTTCTTGGTGGTGGAGGTAGTGGAGGAAGACCGGCATTGCCCTGAGGCTGATCCTCGCGAGGCTGGTCCCTCCAGGCACCCTCACGAGGTTGGCCCTGCCAGTGGTCCTCCCGAGGCTAGTCGCGCAACACCTGGCGCTGGTCGCAGCGGTTCCAGCATCCTCCACCTTGCCTGCCTCCGCGATCGTAGCCTCGATCGTTGCACTCGGGGCGTCCACCGAGGTGCCCGTCGCGCAGGGGCCTGAGCTCCTGGCAGTCATTGGTGTTGTGGTTGTGGACTTTGTGGAAGACACAAAATGGTCAGTTTCTCTTGGATGAATCGGGGTGGTCGCAGCCATGCTTCATCTCTGGCTCGGCTGCAAGCACAGCCGGCCCCTTGCGCTTCACGTCCTTGCCCTTGGCCTTCTTGTCTTCCGGGTCAGCATCAGGTATCTCGAGGAGGGAGAGGCGTCCCTCCTCATCACTCGCGCACTTGTTCGCCATGTTGAACATATCCAGGGCTGTGCATAGCTCCTCATGGATGGCGAGCTCCTCCTTCATCTTGACGTCGCGGACACCATTAGTGAATGCTGAGATGATGCCCTCCTTTGACACCTTGGGAATCTTAAGGTGAACGTTGTTGAAGCGCTCGATGTACTTCTGCAGGGTTTCCCCTGGCTGCTGCTTGATGCGTCCTAGGTCACCCGTGGCCGATGGGCGGTCGCGAGTGCCCTGGAAGTTGGCGATGAAGCAATCACGCATCTCATCCCGGGAGGAAACAGATCCCACAAGGAGATTCAGGAGCCAGGAGCATGCACCATCCTTGAGGGCCATGGGGAACCAGTTCGCCATGATCTTCTTGTCGCCGCAGGCTGCCTTGATGCTTAGCTCGTAGAGCTGCACGAACTTGGTGGGGTCGGCGGTGCCGTCATAGCATGGGGGTAGATCAGGCTTGAACTTGCCCAGCCAGATGACGTTGCGAAGCTCCGGGATGAACACGCGGTACCCTGTTGTGGTCACGGGAGCCAGTCTAGGGGGTGGATCTTGGTCTTGGTGCTCACGCGCCACCACCATCGCAGGCGGTAGATGGCCTTGACATGGGGGTGTTGGAAGCACACATGCATCTTCTTGGGGCCGCAGCACCACTTGGCAGCTCGCCTCTTCGCGCGTAGGAGCCTGTCGCGGCGGGTCGCGCCACGATGACACCCGCCTTGGTTCTAAGATGGCACCCTAGGCTGCTGGTGGTGGTGGTGCCCCGTGAGCCACGTCGCCCACGGTAGGCGGCTGTTGAGGCAGTGAGCAGGCCGGCGCAGTGGAGTCTCCAGTGGAGCTGACGAGCTCGGAGATGCGCTCAAGCCACTCATAAAAGTTGTCGACAGGGTGGTAGCAAAGGAGCACCCATGCCATGAGCAGAGCAGCTTGCACGTTTGCCATGCTATGACGCGCGTGGGAGAATGAAGTAGCCCGGGTCAGCGATGGAGTGGAGGTGCACCCGTTGTGGTGCACCGAGGGTTCATCAATGAAGCTTCCTGCTCGTGGCCAGCAGGGCTCGTGGCGGCGTTGTCTACCGATGACGGAGGACAACTAGGGCAGCCATCTCCTGCTGGAGTCGTCTGAGCGACGCGGGCGGCAACCGCGGCCCGGTGCTCAGCACGAGCCCGCCGTGCATCAGCCATGGAAGTGTCGGAGTAGCGGTGGATCGATTGATGGAACACAGGATCCGACGCACCCCTACCTGGCGCGCCAAATGTCGGATTTCAGGTTCCACAAACCCTTGATAGGTTCAAACACTAAGGTGTGTGCGGAGATCTCAACCAATCCAGCATGCCTACTCGTGATCCTCTAAGCCTAGCGCGTCAAGCTCAAAGGGACAGAGAGACACAACCATGTATCCTCATTTGGGCCATCTTGCGGTGTAATACCCAACTCCAGCGCTTTGGTGGATTGCCTCGAAGGGTTGAGGATGAACTAGTAAAGTGGATGAACTGGCCTCAGGAGGTGAGGTGTTCTTGAGCCCAAGAGAGCTGGTGAGGTGGTCGGGCAAGAATGGATCTGATCTGTTCGTCCCCTCTCTATGGTGGGGGCTAAGTCCTATTTATAATTGCCTTGGTCCTCCTCCAAAATGTTGGCGGGAAGGGATCCCATGACGGCCAGATTTGAAGGGGCACAAGTAGTACATCCTATCCTGACTAAAGCGGTCTTCACCTGCGAAAAGCCTTTGGTCGTGACATTGCGGTGGGCTCAGCAATGACCACCATCCTGCCGTCCTGGTGGTCTTGGTCTCATTGCACCAGAATGGAAACCTTTGCCTGATTCCTCGGGACTCCACACCTGCTGCCTGCCTTGTTTGAACTAGAGAGGAAACTGGTGCTCTACGCCCGCTGGCGCCTGCCTGGCCTAGATCGTCATGGCTCATGTCAGCTGAGCCTTGTGAGGTGCACCTTGCATAGACTCTCCGCCCCTCGGGAGCCAGCCTGAGGAGGCCGATCCCCTTGGAGGTCTTAGCGTCGTCCGCCTCGTGAGGCTTGGCCCCTCGCGAGGGTCTTGAATTGTTGATGCTAGAGCTAGGCCGTACTAGGCCGTTGATGGAGCCACACAGTGGGCCACAGGCAGGCAAGTCTCGGTACCCCCGTATCCAGAATGCCGACAGCAGCTTCCAGGAAATCGCCAGTTTCGTCTTTCACAATGAAACCCCACGCACAAGTCTCAAACTCCACATGAAAAGCGGCATCCATATTGATCTTGATCAAGTTTGTATCTGGGGGGATCCAAACCTGGGGTTGTTGCAGCTGGGGCATTTTTTGAATGTTCACCGAAGTGAAATCAGTCAAGTGTTTTCTGACGAAAGAACTGATTTCTGTTGCCGCCTTCTATACTTCACCTGCATTGGCTTTGTTCCTCAATGTCCACCAGTCCCAAAGGAGCACAACAATGCGCAACTTCTTTTCTCGCTGCATCAGGCAAACATGTCGTATCATAGCTTGATGATCTTGACACTGGCGTGGTGGATTTATTCTTTGTTAAATGTAGCATACTGTAGCAGAAATGACACTGTAGCTCACTTTAGTTGCATTGCTTACCTGGGACATAGGCTGAACCTAACTCCACTATTGCTAGTACTCCCCTCCGCCTACCACTACACAGCTGCATCTTCCATGGATCTGGTTCGTTCTTGTCTGATGCCTCACTGTTGTTCTTCGCCTTAGTTTGCTCGAGGTGCCCGCTGCCGTCTAGCGTTGTCAACATGGTCAACAACCGAGAGAAATCAGGAGATGACTATACACGGAGAGGCTGATAGTAGGGACCCACCAGGGTCATTGCATTACGCAAGCGGGTGCCTCGTTATTACAAGCCAAAAAAACTTCCTCCTAATTGTTTGACAACTAGGTCCCACGCCATTGTCAATGTAGTCAATAAACGAGAAAATTACACAACGAGCGGATAACACCAGGGACCCAGCAGCTCGCCCATTTGTTTTTTAGTTTTAGAGACAGAGCGTCATCAACCGCGGGCTGTGCGGGGGCTGTGGCTCGTCTAGCCCATGATTACGCTTTTATTTAAGCACATTACGAGCCCAGCTCCTTTGCTAAAACATGACGAGCCTAGTTGATATATTTTTTCTTTCTGAAAATGGCTAGAGCAGTTTTTTTTGGAGAATATCCAACCAGGGAGAGGCTTTTCTCAGCCCTGCTGGGCTGCAAATCTTTCAAGACGAGGAGGGATGTAACTAGTAAGAAATGGGCTTCCGCATAAAATGGGCTATAAGTTTGTAAGAAATGGGCTGTAAATTTTTAAACCTAAGGCCAACCGGCAATTACATTCAAATATTGTTTTTTCTAGATTTCTCTACTCTTATAAAAAGCAGGAAATGGTGGAAGGAGGAGCTTGGCCGGCGTCCTGCTCCTAAACGGACGTGTGTGGCCGGAGTAGGTTTCTCGCATTCCACGCGGGTTTCTCTATCTCTATCTCTATCTCTACTATCTACTATTATAAAAAACAGAGTTGGTGATGATGGTGTGCCTGCCATCCTGCAATATAGGTCGCCCGATCTATATTTAACAGATAGTAAGAAAACTATGACAATTTACCCGCACCCCTCTCCACATTTGCAGATAAGGCCTTCCCTCGTTCATCCTTTTTCTCCCACGAGATAAACTACTTGTACAAATGCATCTTGATGTTCCATGCAACGCACGGGCATCTTGCTAGTCAAGATTTTAAACTTCAATCATTTTTTTGTGGAGATTTTTTTCGAATTCTATTTTGATATAAGTTTTTAAAAATTATTTTTAACGTGACTCAAAATTTCGTGATGAAAAGAGTTCGGACCACACCGAAATATGCAAAATTTTGTTGAATTTTTTAGCAGTGCCCAAAATATGGTTTGTAATGCTAGTAAAAAGGATATGGGCTTCAAAATATCCTTAAGAATTAGCAAATGGGCTGTAAATTATTGAAAATAATGGCTAATGGGTTGTATGCTGTTTTCTATAGATTTGGAGGCTGCTTTCTGGGCCTACTTGGTTGAGGATGATGCTGTCCTAAAAAAAATTGACGCATACGCAAGGCTTTGTCAACTTAGTCAAGACAGAGCAGTGACTCTCTGATGTCCATCAAGGCCATCCCTCTACCCACCCGCACATCCTATTAGTTTCCGGTGATGTCAGCCTCACCCTGCAGCCGACTAGTCAGTCCTCATACTCCTCTCGGCGTGGGCATCCGGTGTTGTGGCTTCGCCGGCTCCGAGTTGTTCCCTTCCTCGGCCTCGCCCTCGTCCACCGCATTTGTGCTCTCGGCATGGCATGGTCAGCATGGTCAACAAACAACAACCATCGGAAGAGGGATGTAAGTAGATAGGCTGACAGTAGGGACCCACACAAGTAAGTGCCTCCTTATTACGCAAAAACAGTGGGGCTTCTTCGGGCCATTCCAGTCTGGGGCCTCACCGCCATCCACCGCCCTGGTTCTCTCGGTGGCTGGTCAACGTGGTCAACAAACGCAATCCATCGGAAGACGACTACACGTGGAGAGGCTGACAGCTGGGTCCACGGCCGCACGCAAGGAAGTGCCTCCTTATTATGCACAAAATAATGATTCCTCCACATAACAGCTGGGATCCACCGGAAGGGCCACTGAATTTCATGAAAAAAGTTCCTCCCGCTGACAGATCGGCCCCACCAGCTATATCTTCGCATGCAAGAAAGTGCCTTCTTATTACGCAAAAAATAGAATACTCCCCTGCTAGCTTGGACCCACCATAGTGGGAGGCTGACTGGTGGGCTTACTAAGTTGACGCGGACGGAGGGCTTTGTCAACTTAGTCAATATGAACAATTCTAGCTCTAGTGTCCGTATGATGTCCATCCAACGGTCGCAGTGCTTCTTCAACCTCTAGTCTTCTTGTTCCAGCCGCCCAAACCAGCACCAGTCATGCTGCCTACTCCTACCTCCGGTGGCCGGCTCTGCTGCCGCGCAGGCCTGACCGCTCCACCCTACTCCAACCTCTGGCCAGGCCATCCCTCTACTCACCCACAACCCCTGTTATTCTGTGGCGACAATAGCCTCACACCGCAGCCGAACCCGTCAACCCTCATACTCCTCTCCGCATGGGAATCCACTACCGCGTCTTCCCAGGCTCCGTATCCTCCCTTTCCTAGGCCTCACCATCATCCACCGCCTTGGTTCTCTCGGTGTGGCGTGGTCAATGTGGTCAAGGAACGACTTCCATCGGAAAAGTATTGTACGTGGAGAGGCTGGAAGCTGGGTCCACTGCTGCAGCAAGGAAGTGCAACCTTATTACGCGTAAAATAATTATTCCTCCACCTGACAGCAGGGACCCACCGGACGGCCGCCGTATTTTGCAAAAAAAATGTCCCCCCTGACTACTGGGACCCACCAGCTACATCTTCGCATGCAAGGAATAGCGGCCATATTACGGGCAAAAAAGATTCTCCCCCTTATAGCTGGGACCTACCAGTATTAACTTCAGACGCAATGTAATGCTTTCTCTTATCCTCCCTGACAGTCGGGACCCACCTGGTCGAAGCATATGTAGCATTGTCATTATGGTCACGAACGTGTACATATATACTGGTCGATCGGTCTGTCGACAGGCTGCAGCGATGAACTGTGGCCGAGTAAGGAAGCGCACGTGTCGTAGTAGAGGCACGCATGTAGCATGTGCACGTACGTACAACCATGGTGCAAGAAAGTAAATATTGCCACGTACGTACATACGGGTGGGGTCTTGAACGCCTACTCGCGCATACGTACGGCAAGGGCTTGTGTACATGGAGAGGCAGCGAGGACGTCCTGTTCATCGGTAGCCAATCGGCTGGGTCAGAACAGAGAAACTGCGCCGTCGTGTTCATCAGGAGGCAACCGGCTTGGATGGAATAACCGATCGAAACGAGGCCTGACGTACCGCAAAACGAAGGAAACAGCCTTATGTTCGACCACCTATGGTCGAAACGGGATCCTGTTCATCGGGAGGGGTCTCGCGTACTGCAAAACGGAGGAAACAGACTTGTGTTCGTGTGCCTATGGTCGAAACAGGGTCCTGTTGATTAGGACGGGTGTGGTGTACCGCAAAACGGACAAAACAGACTTGTATTGGAGTGCTACGGTCGAAACAGGGGTCCTGTTCATTGGGAGGGGTGTGGCTTACCGCAAAACGGGACTCCACGGGCTACTGTTCATCTCCGTCGTCAACCTCCTCCAGCCTCCAGGGGCTACTTTTCATCCACCATCGACCTCCTCCATCCTGCACCTATGACTGTTCATCCACGGGGCTTCTGTTCATCCAGCCTCCACCGCTCCTCCACCGGCTACTGTTCAACCAACTCTCTCCACAAGGTCCTGTTCACCACCCCTCCATGGGCTACTGTTCATCCAGCCCTCCGCCATCTACTATTCAACCAGCCCTCCACGAGGTCATGCTATTCATCCAGCCCTCCACGGGGTCCTGTTCATCAACCCCCAACTGGCTCGATCGATCGGGGTCCTGTTCATCCAATGGTAACGGCCTCTACAACCACGGGGTCCTGTTCATCCAACACCCCCACCAGGAACTGTTCATCCACCCCCCAACAATGCTCAATGTTCATCAAGGGAAGGAGACAGCAGGTTTGATCGGCTTCAGTTAGGAGTAGTAGCGAAGGAATTGCTCGATCTGGTTCAGTTAACAGCCAGATCGATCGATCGCTCGGGTTCAATACCACGTAGCTTGTAGCGCAATCGCTCAGGTTCAGTAGGCGAACGCCTCGCTCGGGTTCAGTTAGAGCCCAACGCCTCGCACCCATGCATGTACGTGTACGAGAGAAACACGCATCGCTCGGGCCCCGACCACCCACCATAACCGGGAACTCCCCGATATTTTCCTCACCCTCGCTTCTACCACGGTTTTTTCCGTCATGGACGGCCTGAAGAATGTCATGCGGCCGCGTCTCCGGCCCGCCTAGGACGAAAAGCTCATTTTCTGTCATCATTTTTTGTCATAGAAGTAGGAGCCCACCACATCTATGATGATACCGGGTTTTGTCACAATTATCATCATAGAAGTGTCATAAGCGTGACAAAAAAATTGTTCGGACTAAAATGTCACGGATGTGTCTTTTTTTTGTAGTGATTCCACCGCCATCTTGATTTTATGATAGTTTGAGAAGGCGTCCAGGAACCATAGTAGATTGCACTCGGCAGTGGAGTCGATGATCTGGTTGATGCGAGGAAGAGGGAATAGATCCCAAGGGAGTGCTTTGTCCAGGCTCGTGAAGTCGACGCACATGCGCTCTTTCCCGCCCTTCTTGGGGACGATGACAGGGGTTTGTCAACCAATCCGGGTGCCGTACTTCCAGGATAACGTCGTACTCCTCTAGCTTGTGGGTCTCTTGGATGATGAACGACTTCTTCTCCGGGGCTTGCCGTTGTTCCTTCTGCTTCACGGGGCGTGCGTGGGGGCACACCATGAGGTGGTGCTCGACTACCCCCCGCAGAACGCCTACCAGGTCCATTGCTTGCCATGCAAAATACGTCCTTGTTCGCGTGGAGGAAGCTGACCAGTGCCTCCTCCTGGTCTTGGGGAAGTGAAAGTGCAACTATCCCTAGGTGGTTTTGGCAATTCCTAACAACATGTAGCTCATTGAGCTAATGCTATTCCAAGATAAATATTTCAGGAAAGCTCAATGATTGGCATGGCATGGATGAGAAAAGTGGACCCCTAAAGATGCTAAGAACAAAAGGATTGGCTCAAGCTCAAAGCTGAAGACTCTACATTTTCTATTTTAGTGATCCAAGATCACATTGAGTCTATAGGAAAAGCCAATACTATCAAGGAGGGATGAGGTGTTGCTTAATGAGGTTCTTTCTCAAAGTGCTTAGTGATATGCTCAAAAGCCCTCAACTACTTTCTCACATCCACATATGACCTAAACCAAAAGTCAAACTTGGCCCCACCGATTCTTTCTATCCGGCGCCACCGAGTTCAGATGCCATAGCCACTGCCACAAACCCTAGGCAAATCGGTCTCACCGATGGGGATCTCGGTCTCATCGAGATGGGATTGTATTCTCTCTGTTTCCCTTCGTAACATTTCGGTCCCACCGAGATTGCAATGTAAACTCTCTGTTTCCCTTTCGTAACGTTTCGGTCCCACTGAGATGAGTGAATCGGTCCCATCGAGTTTACCTGACCAACTCTCTGGTTAGCTTATTACCAAAATCGGTCTCACTAAGTTTGTGTAATCGGTCTCACCGAGATTACGTTATGCCCTAACCCTAACCATATCGGTCCTACCGAGTTGCATGTCGGTCCCACCGAAAATCCTAATGGTCACTAGATTTATTGAATCGGCCTGACCAAGTTTCTCAATTCGGTCCCACCGAGATTGGTAAGTTGTGTGTAACGGTTAGATTTTGTGTGGAAGCTATATATAGCCCTCCACCTCCCCTTCATTCGTGGAGAGAACCATCAGAATGTTCCTACACTTCCGGCATACATTTTCCAAGAGAGAACCACCTACACTTGTGTTGAGATTAAGATCTTCCAGTCCTACCACTTAAATCTAGATCTCTAGCCTTCCCCAAGTTGCTTTCCACTCAAATCTTCTTTCCACCAAATCCATATCTTGTGAGAGAGAGTTGAGTGTTGGGGAGACTATCATTTGAAGCACAAGAGCAAGGAGTTCATCATCAACGCACCATCTATTACCTTTTGGAAAGTGGTGTCTCCTAGATTAGTTAGGTGTCACTTTGGAGCCTCCATCAAGATTGTGGAGTTGAACCAAGGAGTTTGTACGGGCAAGGAGATCGCCTACTTCGTGAAGATCTACCCCTACTGAGGCAAGTACTTCGTGGGCGACGGCCATGGTGGGATAGACAAGGTTGCTTCTTCGTGGACCCTTCATGGGTGGAGCCCTCTGTGGACTCGCGCAACCGTTACCCTTCATGGGTTGAAGTCTCCATCAATGTGCATGTACGATAGCACCACCTATCGGAACCACGGCTCAAAAATCTCCATGTCTAAAAATTGCATTTGCCTCCTCAAACTTCTCCCCTTTACCTTCATATGCAATTGTGTTACTTTCCGCTGCTATACTCTAGAATTGCATGTGTAGGTTGATTGCTTGACTTGTGCGAAGTTGCTAAAACCTGCCAAGATTTAAAATTGGGAAAAGGCTAAGCTTTTATTTTGTCAAGTAGTCTAATCACCCCGCCCCTCTAGACATACTTTCGATCCTACAAGTGGTATCAGAGCCTTGGTTTCCATTTGCTTGGATTTCCATAGCTTTTGGTGGTCATAGCCTTGGTTTCACAACCTAGGAGAGTATGGCGTCTAGCGAGGGAAATTATCACGTAGAGGCCCTTACTTTGATGGTACTAATTTTGCTAGTTGGAAGCATAAGATGAAAGTGCATATTCTTGGACATAACCCCACCGTATGGGCTATCGTGTGTATTGGCTTGCAAGGTGAATTCTTTGATGGGAGAGAACCGAACCATGAAGCTAGCGCGGAAGAATTGAAGATGCTGCAATACAATGCTCAAGCTTGTGATATCCTCTTCAATGGATTGTGCCCCAAAGAATTCAACAAAATCAGCCATCTTGAGAATGCAAAGGAAATTTGGGACACTTTGATTGACATGCACGAAGGTATCGACTCTGTCAAGGAATCCAAATTGGATGTGCTTCAAAGTCAACTTGACAAGTTCAAGATGAAGGATGGTGAAGGCGTCGCTGAAATGTACTCTAGGCTTGCTCTCACCACAAATGAGATTGCCGGCTTAGGAAGTGAAGAGATGACCGAAAAATTCATCATCAAGAAGATCCTAAGATCCCTGGATGGAAAATATGATATCGTGTGCACATTGATCCAAATGATGCCCAATTACAAGAATCTCAAGCCAACGGAGGTCATTGGAAGAATTGTTGCTCACGAGATGTCACTCTTAAGGAGGAGCTCCACAACAAGTCAAGTTGTGCTTACAAAGCCTCTTGTGAAGCTCCCACATCATCAAGTGATAAACAAACCTTCAATGAAGAATTGAGCCTAATGCTGAAGAACTTCAACAAGTTCTACAAGAGTAGGAGCAAGGAAAGAAGTTCCAAGTCAAGGTCCTACAATGACAAAAGATCTTCGAGTCGAGTGCGTAATTGCTACAATTGTGGAAGACCCGGACACTATTCCAATGAGTGTACGGCTCCCTACAAGAGAAGAGAAGAACCAGCTAAGAGAATAAGTAGAAGATAAGAATCACCACCAAGAGAGAGAAGGAGTAGAGATGATCGTTAAGAACGAAGAACATCCCGGAGGAGCAAACATTCGGAAAGGAAGGACAAATCATCAAAGAGCTACACAAAATGAATACATCAAGCTCATGTTGGTGAATGGGTATCCGGCTCCGACTCCGAACATCACTCCGAGAGAAGCTATCACTCCAACTCAAAACATACTCAAGATGAAGGTGTTGCCGGTCTAGCACTTGTGTCAACCAACTCCTACGACATATTTGATTCACCAAATGAAGTACTTGGAAGATGCTTCATGGCTAAAGGCCCTAAGGTATTACACCCCGAGTATGTTGATTTCAATAGTGATGAAGATGACTTGCTAGGAGATGATGATTTACTTGTTGACAACTCTAGTGCTGAATACTATGATGAAACGTCAATTAATCATGCAAATCAAGATGAAACGAATGACAATGATAAGGAGAAGATTGAGCTTCTAACTGAAGAACTAAACACTCTTAAGTTAGGTCATGAAACTATCTTAGGAGATTATCGAGAACTTTTAAGGACTCATGAGAAATTACGCTTTGAAAAGCTCAATCTTGAGCAAGAACATGAGTTTTTAAAATCTATCAATGAAGATCTTCGTAAGAAAGTTCTTCTTACATTGTCAAGCGTTTACTCTTATCTACTTACATGCCTCAAGTCAAGTCTAGTAACAAGAACAAGAAAGATTCTTCCTCCAATAGTAACAACAATCATCATGCTAAATCCAATGTTGTTGCTTCTAGTAGTTCTCTTGATTCCACTAATGATTCTCTTAGCCAAGTTACACTTGAGCAAGAAAATAGCTTATTGAAGGGAATCATAGAGAAAGGTGTTTACAAGAGCCTTGCCGGAAGTAAGCAATTTGAGGAAATTGTACAAAAGCAAGGAAGGCACCGGAAGAACCAAGGTGTTGGTTTTGAATGAAAGTTCAATGCCAATGGAGTTGAGTGGGAAGAAGATCAATACCCCAAGATGAAGTTTGTTCAAGAGAAGTATGATCCTACTTCTTTCAAAGGGACACAAGCACAAGATGATCTTCCACCACAAGACCACAAGCAGAAAGGCAAGGACAAGCTTCAAGAGGATATTGATGCATTTGAAGAAGCTCCTAAGGCCTTGGTTAAGTGGGTTCCCAACACTACGTCAAGTTCTACTTCATCAAGAATGACTACAACTCCGAGGATTCCCATCAAGATGGTGTGGATCCCGAAGAAGAAGAACTAGAGAGTTCTTGAGGGTGACTCCGCCAACGTACTTCACTCGTATCATTTTGGCGAGGACAAGTACAACCAACATCCACATATTGCACTAGTTCATGGAGTCACAAACCCTCTTTTTGGTAGGACAAGGGACAAGGTAACCCAATGCTCTCATAGACATCATCTTGTGTGTGCATCACTCTATGTCTATGGATATCCTTGTTTGTTCCTTGTGGGACTAACCCGTGTAGGTATTGAAAGTGCAACTCACTCCAAAGGATTGCTCCAAAAGATCTACATCAACATAGAGCATCCACATCTTCAACACCTACATGAAGTCAACATAGACAAAACCCAAGGTTAGTTCATCCCTCTTAGGGGGGATCTCACATCTAGGGGGAGCTTTACTCTAAGAATTGAGCCAAAGCAACTCTAATGATGTGAACACATCAATGCATTATGTAAAAGTGGCAACCCCACTTGAGCTTAAACGATGAGTATGACCTATGATCAAATGTTCTCATTTGACTCCTAAGTCAAACTACTCATATATAGATGACCTAGTCATCGTCAATTGTTTCATAGATGCTAGAGTTGGTTGTGCATGCTTTGTCACATATTTTATCTGCTATTTTATTGTGTGAGCATGTCGTTTGCATATTTTACTCATTCGAGGACATCCACTTGTAGTTTTGCTTGTTTGTCTACTTTTCTTTTTGCCAAGTGGATGGACAAGAATGCCTAAGAACCCTCTCTAGCTATCTATGCTATTCTTGTCTCCAAATCTATTCATGCTACATCACAAAGTTTGATCAAGTCAGATTCGAACCACTCTGTGTGAGGAGCACTTGGAGTCCTCGATTCATCATAGACTTAAACTTCCAAAACTTCTTTGTGCGTTTCGGTCTGACCGATTCATCCTTTTCGGTCATATCGAGATCACTAACTCGATCTAGGTTTTCAATCTCGGTGCAACCGATTTGAACTTTTTGGTCACACCGAGTTGCAACAACTCCTTGCAGCTATGCATCTCGGTGCCACCGAGTCGTTCCACTCGGTCACACCGACAGGGTCAGGCTATATATACCCCCTGGCCAAAATTTGGAAATTTCTCTGAATCACTTCGCCCGCGCTCAGCCTGCTCTGCCTCCCTAGGTCTACAGATCATTCTCCTCGTCGCCAGCCGCCTCTCGCCGCTAGTCTCCGCCCCCGTCAACGGAAATCTTCACCGTCGTTGCCGCCGTAGCAAGTCCTCCGCCGAACTTCGGGTATGGACCTTATCATTGTGCTTTCTCATTTAGATTCCTAGCACATTGCTTTGCCATGTATCTTGCCACAATTGAGATCGTTCCATCCAATGAAATAGATTAGTTTCGATTAAGGATTTAGGGTTAGGTTTTCACTGAAATCATCTCGGACCGACCGAGTTTTAGAAATTAGTTCCACCGATTTGGCTCAGGGCAGTGCACATGTGATTCTTGGTTTGACCAAGAATTGCAAATTGGTGTGACCAAGTTCAGGACTTTGTGAAACCCTAGCAGTCTCGGTGCCACCAAACTGTGACTCGGTCTGACCGAGTTCACTAGTTTAGGTTCCAAAAGTTGCTTCGGTATCACCGAGTTTACAAATTGGTAGATCCGAATGCTTTCTGTGGAAAACTAAAACTAAGTTTTTAACTCATTCTTTTGCGAAAACCACTTTGCTTTGTGATGCTCACCCCCTTTATCTCATCTATATCTATTCACAGGGTCTGCTGTCAGAGTTTGCACTATGTCTGATCAGAGTGACAACCAGAACAAAGAAGAAGAGAAAGTTCACTTGAGTGAGGGCACTAGTCCCTCCAGTTCCTCAGATGAGGGCAGCAGGAGCACTCCCAGCAACCTATCTAAAGCTGCCACCAGGGCCAGAAAGAAGAGAACATCAGATTCTGAAGATGATGATTATGTGGTAGAAAAGGATGAAGCCACATACAGGAAGGTGCTGAAGAAAGAATATGGCACAGCTGCTGCCACCAAGCCTGGCCTAAATAGGAAAGTTCCAGCCAAGAGAACACCTATGTTGAAAGTCAGAGGATCAACTCAAGAGACTGTGAGATCTGAACCCAAAGAGCCAGAAGTGGCTTAAAAGAAAAGGAAAGAAAGAGCTAAGAAAACTATGGCCAGAGTAGTGGGAAAACCCTGTATGATGGAAGAAGAGGAAGAGGATGCTGCACCAGCACCTAAATCTCAGAAGCTTATGGGAGATGGAATCAGATCACGGCTGCTCCATCTAAGCCCAAAGATGCTGCCAAAGCTGCTCCTAAGACCAATACTGCACATAAGAGGAACACTAGGAGCATACCAGCTGCAGAAAAGAACAAGGCCCCAGTGCCTGAAGCTGCTGAAGAAGAAGAAGATGATGAGTCACGTGTCTTGAGGAAGTTGAAGCCCAATATTCCAGATCACAATGATGCTCATCCAGTAGCTGAGGACATGAAGCTCAGGAAGGATGCATGACTCAGACAGTGGAGATTGACAGATCTCTATGCTGTCAGGAGAAGGAATGCTGTGGACTACAGGTTCCATACAAAGGAACAACAGGACTTCTATGAGACAGTGCTGCTTGGTAAGAAGCCAATTCTCTATGATATGAGATGGGTCGACTGGGAGTACATCAGGAAAAATGAAGAACATTACCCAGGAGTTTGTGACAGCTTCAAGTCATGTGGGGTAGAAAACTTTGTTCGGCAGAAGCTCACAAAGTGGAATGATGAGCTTATTATGTAGTTCTACTCCACAGCTCACTTCTACCCAGGTGGAAGGATTGTCTGGATGTCTGAAGGTACCAAGTACCAATCAACTGTTGAAGAATGGGCAAAGTTTGTCAATGCCCCTAAGGAGAATGAAGATGACATGGATGTCTATGACAAGAAGAAGAAGGATCACAACTCCATGGCACATATGTACAGAGAGATCCCAGATGCTGCTGTTGAGACACACAAATTTGGATCAGTACATTACCTTCTGTTAGGTTTGCCAACAATCAATTGGATCCTCAGGCATACTTTGTTGCCAAAGTCAGGTGATCACAAGGAGAGCAGAGGCCATGCAATTAATTTGCTTCTCATATTTGATGTGCCTCAGAAGTTCAAAGTCATGAGCTTAATAGTTGAGACTATCAAGAGGACAGCTGGTGACCAGAAGAGGAGTTGTGGGTATGCCCCACAGATTCAGGAACTCATCAACTCTAAGATGGGCACACGCACTTATCTCTTGGACAAGGAACACCTGCCCATCTACCCAGCTTTGGAGGGCAACACTGTAGTGATGGATGAACATGAACCATCTTCCATGCAAGCACAAGAGAAGAAGGAGTCGGCAAGGGCTGAAAAGGCTGCAAAGATGCCAACTGCTGAAGAGGCATCTCAGTACTTCTTGAAGAGCAAGCAAGATCAGCGTGGCTACTTAATTGCCTCCACTCTGAGGATTGAGAAGGGTTTGGCCACCCTGACATAAAACCAGGAGAGCTTAGAGAGAATCATGGAGCAGAAGTTCTATGATTTAGATGTGAAGGTCACTGAGATCTAGTTAGTTGTTGAGCAACTTCAGGATGAAATGGAGGAGAGGAAGGGCAAGTCTACCACAAATACATTTGCTAGAGTGCCCAGAGGCCAGAGATCTGCTGCAGTGCCAGTGACAGACACTAGAGCAACTTCATCAGCACCAGTAACAACTTCAGTGCCACCAGCTGCAGTAGCCACTCCACCAGCTCCATCATCCTCAATTGATGCCTTCGTCCTTGGAGTCATTTCTACACCACGACATCAAGACCAAGCCTGAGAGTCGTTATAGCACTATGCATTTTTTATGAACTTTTTGGTAACTTGTTGCCAAAGGGGGAGAAAATGTATAGATCATAGGTTTCGAGAGAGAGTGTTGCTTTTGTTCTCTCTTGTTTTTGGTGGTTGAACTTCATTTGTTTGCTTGTTTGAGATACATTATATCGTTTGTGTGATACTTGGATGATCATGTGATTGATCATATACTATGCTACATTAATGCTTGATTGGATGATATTATCTCTTATCCTCATATGATCATTCACTTTGCTTGGTGATGAGTGCATGTATGTAATTATTATTATTTTGAGCGCTCCACCAAGATGTATGTGACATGGAAGAGTACCCCATGATCCTAATTCATTGTGCATTTGCAGTCCAAAGCAAATCTTAAACTATGCACAAATTTAGGGGGAGCTCTTGCTTTTCACATACTTCTCAAAGCGACAATGTTTTCAATCTTATTATCACTTGTCGAAGCTTTGATCTATATGTTGTCATCAATTACCAAAAATGGGGAGATTGAAAGTGCAACTATCCCTAGGTGGTTTTGGTAATTCCTAACAACATATAGCTCATTGAGTTAATGCTATTCCAAGATAAATATTTCAGGAAAGCTCAATGATTGGCATGGCATGGATGAGAAAAGTGGACCCCTCAAAATGCTAAGGACAAAAGGATTGGCTCAAGCTCAAAGCTCAAGACTCTACATTTTCTATTTTAGTGATCCAAGATCACATTGAGTCTATAGGAAAATCCAATACTATCAAGGAGGGATGAGGTGTTGCTTAATGAGGTTCTTGCTCAAAGTGCTTAGTGATATGCTCAAAAGCCCTCAACTACTTTCTCACATCCACATATGACCTAAACCAAAAGTCAAACTCGGCCCCACCGATTCTTTCTATCTGCCGCCACCAAGTTCAGATGTCATAGCGACTGCCACAAACCCTAGGCAAATCGGTCTCACCGATGGGGATCTCGGTCTCACCGAGATGGGATTGTAATCTCTCTATTTCCCTTCGTAACGTTTTGGTCCCACCGAGATGAGCGATCGGTCCCATCGAGATTGCAATGTAAACTCTCTGTTTCCCTTTTGTAACATTTCGGTCCCACCGAGATGAGCGAATTGGTCTCATCGAGTTTACCTGACCAACTCTCTGGTAAGCTTATTACCAAAATCGGTCTCTCTGAGTTTGTGTAATCGGTCTCACCGAGATTATGTTATGCCCTAACCCTAACCATATCGGTCCTACCGAGTTGCATGTCAGTCCCACCGAGAGTCCTAACAGTCACTAGATTTACTGAATTGGTCTGACCGAGTTTCTAAATTCGGTCCCACCGAGATTGGTAAGTTGTGTGTAATGGTTAGATTTTGTATGGAGGCTATATATACCCCTCCACGTCCTCTTCATTCATGGAGAGAGCCATCAGAACATGCCTACACTTCCAACTTCCATTTTCTGAGAGAGAACCACCTACACTTGTGTTGAGGTCAAGATATTCCAATCCTATCATATGGATCTTGATCTCTAGCCTTCCCAAGATTCTTTCCACTCAAATCTTCTTTCCACCAAATCCAAATCCTGCGAGAGAGAGTTGAGTGTTAGGGAGACTATGATTTGAAGCACAAGAGCAAGGAGTTCATCATCAACACACCATTTGTTACTTCTTTGAGAGTGGTGTCTCCTAGATTGACTAGGTGTCACTTGGGAGCCTCCGACAAGATTGTGGAGTTGAACCAAGGAGTTTGTACGAGCAAGGAGATTGCCTAGTTCGTGAAGATGTACCCCTAGTGAGGCAAGTCCTTCGTGGGCGACGGCCATGGTGGGATAGACAAGGTTGCTTCTTCGTGGACCCTTCGTGGGTGGAGCCCTCCGTGGACTCGCGCAACCGTTACCCTTCGTGGGTTGAAATCTCCATCAACGTGGATGTACGCTAGCACCACCTATCGGAACCACGGCTCAAAAATCTCCGTGTCTACAAATTGCGTTTGCCTCCTCAAACTCCTCCCCTTTCCCTTCATATGCAATTGTGTTACTTTTGGCTGCTATACTCTAGAATTGCATGTGTAGGTTGATTGCTTGACTTGTGTTAAGTTGCTAAAACCTGCCATGATTTAAAATTGGGAAAAGTCTAAGCTTTTATTTTGTCAAGTAGTCTAATCACCCCCCTCTAGACATATTTTCGATCCTACAGGAAGGCCAGTGCCTATAGTGAAGGTAGCTCCTGACCCTCCGTCCTCGTCGACCGGTACTTGCTTCGTCTCGGCCCGGTCTTGGGAGAACACCGGCCTTTTCTTCGCTAAGGCAGCCCCGCATTTGGCCGTGCGACTACCGCAGCCTTGAAGGTGAGCCTGAGGGCCGTTAGTGCAGCCTTAGTGTCTCCCGCCATGCTGAGGACGCCGCTGCTTCTTGGCATCCTCATGATGTTGTAGCCGGGATGAGTCACCGCCATGAACATGGAGAGGGCCGGGTACCCGAGGATGGCATTGTATGGGAGGCTGATGTGCGTGATGTCAAAGTCGATGAGCTCGGTGCAATAGTTGTCGCGTGTTCCGAAGGTGACGTGGAGGCAAATCTTCCCCACGGGGCAGGCGGAGCCGCCAACCACTCCGACAAATGGTCTGGTGGGGAGGAGCCGGTTGTGAGGAACGTGGAGTAGGCCGAACACCTCCATGGAAAGGATGTTGAGGCCGGCACCGCTGTTGATGAGAGTCCTGGCGACCGCTACGTTGCAGATAGTGGGGGTGCAGAGCATGGGAAGTGCGCCGGCATCATCTGTGGTCTTGGGGTGATCTCTGGAGTCGTAGGTGAGATCGGCTTTGGGCGCCGCCCAGCCCGGATGGCCCCCTCGCATGGACGGAGAAGCCCCCATCTGACGGAAGAACTGCTTGGCATGGCAGCTCAAAGCGGGCGCCTGCGACCCGCCGAGGATGGTGGCAACGTTGTGGTGCACCGGAACCGTGAAGCGTGCAATGAACAACTCGCGCAGCTCCTCCCAGGAAGCCACCGAAGACTCCGGTAAGTCGAGCAGCCAGGTGCAAGGCATGCCTGTGAGTGCCATAGGGAGCCAATTTGACGTGGCCTTGTCGTCTCCACCTGACGCCCAGATGGCCTCTACGTACGCTCAGAGGAACTCCGCAGGGTCCGTCGTGCCGTCACAGCGCTGCGGCAGCTCCGACATGAACTTCGAAGGTCATCGCATGTGCCGCAAGGCGGGAGAGAAAGCCTGCAGGCCCACAACGTCTCCGAACGCGCCCGGCAGACATGTGAAAGAAGCTACGCCTGCCACAGAGATCGAGCGGCGAGGGTGGAACACGGTTGATGAAGAGGCCGACCTTCGGCACGCCCCTACCAGGCGCGCCAAATGTCGAATTCCGGGCTCCACAAACCCTAGAAAGTTCGAACTCAGGGGCGTGTGCGAAGAACTCAAGCTCTCAAGCCGATTGAGCCACTGCTCTCACGACCTAGCTGATGAACAAGAAGGAAAGGGACACATTAGTTTACCCAGGTTCGGGCCACCTTGCGGTGTAAAACCCTACTCCTGCTTTATGGTGGATTAGCCTTGCGAGGGGCTGAGGATGAACTAGTACAAGGGGAAGAACAACCTCAGGATGCTAGTTGTTGAAGGAAATATGCCCTAGAGGCAATAATAAAGTTATTATTTATTTACTTATATCATGATAAATGTTTATTATTCATGCCAGAATTGTATTAACCGGAAACATGATACAAGTGAAAATACATGGACAAACTAAGTGTCACTAGTATGCCTCTACTTGACAAGCTCGTTAATCAAAGATGGTTATGTTTCCTAGCCATGGACAAAGAGTTGTCATTTGATTAACGGGATCACATCATTAGGAGAATGATGTGATTGACTTGACCCATTGTGTTAGCTTAGCACTTGATCGTTTAGTATGTTGCTATTGATTTCTTCGTGACTTATACATGTTCCTATGACTATGAGATTATGCAATTCCCGTCTACCGGAGGAACACTTTGTGTGCTACCAATCCTCACAACATAACTAGGTGATTATAAAGGTGATCTACAAGTGTCTCCAAAGGTACTTGTTGGGTTGGCGTATTTTGAGATTAGGATTTGTCACTCCGATTGTTGGAGAGGTATCTCTGGGCCCACTCGGTAATGCACATAAATATAAGCCTTGCAAGCATTGCAACTAATGAGTTAGTTGTGGGATGATGTATTATGGAACGAGTAAAGAGACTTGCCGGTAACGAGATTGAACTAGGTATTGAGATATCGATGATCGAAACTCGGGCAAGTAACATACCGATGACAAAGGGAACAATGTATGTTGTTATGCGGTTTGACCGATAAAGATATTCATAGAATATGTGGGAGCCAATATGAGCATCCAGGTTCCGCTATTGGTTATTGACCGGAGATGTGTCTCGGTCATGTCTACATAGTTCTTGAACCCATAGGTAGTTCGGAGTTTATGTGTTTATGAGTTATATTATGGGTTTATGTGTTTTGATGTACCGAAGGTAGTTCGGAGTCCCGGATGTGATCACGGACATTACGAGGAGTCTAGAAATGGTCGAGACGTAAAGATCGATATATTGGACGACTATGTTTGGACACCAAAATGGTTCCGGGTGAGATCGGGATAATACCGGAGCACCGGGAGGTTATCGGAACCCCTCGGGAGGTATATGGGCCTTAATTGGCTTTAGTGGAAAGGAGGGGAAAGGAGCAAGGGAGGGCCTCCACCCAAGCCCAATCCGAATTGGGAGGGGGGCCGGGCCCCCCTTTCCTTCCTCCCTCCTTCCTCTTCCTTCCCTCTCTCTCTCCAAGTAGGAAAAGGAGGAGTCCTACTCCCGGTGGGAGTATGACTCCCCCCTTGGGCATGCCTCCTCCCCTTGGCCGGCCCTCTCCTCCCCTCCTTTATATACAGAGGAGGGGGGCACCCCATAGACACAACAATTGATCCCTTGGATCTCTTAGCCGTGTGCGGTGCCCCCTCCACCATAATCCACCTCGATAATATCATAGCGGTGCCTAGGCGAAGCCCCGCGTCATAGAACATCATCATCGTCACCACGCCGTCGTGCTGACTGAACTCTCCTTCAAAGCTCGGCTGGATCGGAGTTCGAGGGACGTCATCGAGTTGAGCGTGTGCTGAACTCGGAGGTGCCGTGCGTTTGGTACTTGATCGGTCGGATCGTGAAGATGTCCAACTACATCAACCACGTTGTGCTAACACTTCCTCTTTCGGTCTACGAGGGTACGCGGACACACTCTCCCCTCTCGTTGCTATGCATTACCATGATCCTGTGTGTGCGTATGATTTTTTTTTTGAAATTACTACGTTCCCCAACAGTGGCATCCGAGCCAGGTTTTATGCGTAGATGTTATATGCACGAGTAGAACACAAGTGAGTTGTGGGCGATACATGTCATGCTGCTTACCAGCATGTCATACTTTGGTTCGGTGGTATAGTTGGATAAAGCGGCCCGGACCGACATTACGCGTACGCTTACGCGAGACTGGTTCTACCGACGTGCTTTGCACATAGGTGGCTGGCGGGTGTCAGTTTCTCCAACATTAGTTGAACTGAGTGTTGCTACGCCCGGTCCTTGAGAAGGTTAAAACAGCACTACCTTGATGAAATATCATTGTGGTTTCGATGCGTAGGTAAGAACGGTTCTTGCTCAGCCCGTAGCAGCCACGTAAAACTTGCAACAACAAAGTAGAGGACGTCTAACTTGTTTTTGCAGGGCATGTTGTGATGTGATATGGTCAAGACGTGATGCTATATTTTATTGTATGACATAATCATGTTTTGTAACCAAGTTATCGGCAACTGGTAGGAGCCATATGGTTGTTGCTTTATTGTATGCAATGCAATCGCCCTGTAATTGCTTTACTTTATCACTAAGCGGTAGCGATAGTCGTAGAAGCAATAGTTGGCGAGACGACAACGATGCTACGATGGAGATCAAGGTGTCGCACCGGTGACGATGGTGATCATGACGGTGCTTCGATGATGGAGATCACAAGCACAAGATGGTGATGGCCATATCATATCACTTATATTGATTGCATGTGATGTTTATCTTTTATGTATCTTATCTTGCTTTGATTGACGGTAGCATTATAAGATGTTCTCTCACTAAATTTCAAGATAAAAGTGTTCTCCCTGAGTATGCACCGTTGCCAAAGTTCGTCGTGCCCAGACACCACGTGATGATCGGGTGTGATAAGCTCTACGTCCATCTACAACGGGTGCAAGCCAGTTTTGCACACGCATAATACTCAGGTTAAACTTAACGAGCCTAGCATATGCAGATATGGCCTCGGAACACTGAGACCGAAAGGTCGAGCATGAGTCATATAGTAGATATGATCAACATAGTGATGTTCACCATTGAAAGCTACTCCATTTCACGTGATGATCGGTTATGGTTTAGTTGATTTGGATCACGTGATCACTTAGATGATTAGAGGGCTGTCTATCTAAGTGGGAGTTCTTAAGTAATATGATTAATTGAACTTAAATTTATCATGAACTTAGTACCTGATAGTATTTTGCATGTCTATGTTGTTGTAGATAGATGGCTCGTGATGTTGTTCCGTTGAATCTTAATGCGTTTCTTGGGAAAGCTAAGTTGAAAGATGATGGTAGCAATTACATGGACTGGGTCTGTAACTTGAGGATTATCCTCATTGCTACACAGAAGAAATACGTCCTGGAAACACTGCTACGTGCCAAACCTGCTGCAGGAGCAACACCAGATGTTATGAATGTCTGGCAGAGCAAAGCTGATGACTACTCAATAGTTCAGTGTGCCATACTTTACGACTTAGAACCGGGACTTCAACGACGTTTTGAACGTCATGGATCATATGAGATGTTCCAGGAGTTGAAGTTAATATTTCAAGCATATGCCCGGATTGAGAGATATGAAGTCTCCAATAAGTTCTACAGCGGAAAGATGGAGGAGAATAGTTCTGTCAGTGAGCATATACTCAGAATGTCTGGGTATAACAATCACTTGATTCAACTGGGAGTTAATCTTCCGGATGATAGCGTCATTGACAGAATTCTTCAATCACTGCCACCAAGCTACAAGAGCTTCGTGATGAACTATAACATGCAAGGGATGGATAAGACAATTCCCAAGCTCTTCGCAATGCTAAAGGCTGTGGAGGTAGAAATCAAGAAGGAGCATCAAGTGTTGATGGTCAATAAGACCACCAATTTCAAGAAAAAGGGCAAAGGGAAGAAGAAGGGGAACTTCGAAAAGAACAGCAAACAAGTTGCTTCTCAAGAGAAGAAACCCAAGTCTGGACCTAAGCCTCAGACTGAGTGCTGGTGCTATAAGCAGACTGGTCACTGGAAGCGGAACCGCCCCAAGTATTTGGCGGAGAAGAAGGATGGCAAGGTGAACAAAGGTATATGTGATATACATGTTATTGATGTGTACCTTACTAGAGCTCGCAGTAGCACTTGGGTATTTGATACTGGTTCTGTTGCTAAAATTTGCAACTCGAAACAGGGACTACGGATTAAGTGGACACTGGCTAAGGACGAGGTGACGATGCGTGTGGGAAACGGTTCCAAAGTCGATGTGATCGCCGTCGGCACGCTACCTCTACATCTACCTTCGGGATTAGTATTAGACCTAAATAATTGTTATTTGGTGCCAACGTTGAGCATGAACATTATATCTGGATCTAGTTTAATGCGAGACGGTTATTCATTTAAGTCAGAGAATAATGGTTGTTCTATTTATATGAGTAATATCTTTTATGGTCATGCACCCTTGAAGAGTGGTCTATTTTTGATGAATCTCGATAGTAGTGATACACATATTCATAATGTTGAAGCCAAAAGATGGAGAGTTGATAATGATAGTGCAACTTATTTGTGGCACTGCCGTTTGTGTCATATTGGTGTAAAGCGCATGAAGAAACTCCATACTGATGGACTTTTGGAATCACTTGATTATGAATCACTTGGTACTTGCGAACCATGCCTCATGGGCAAGATGACTAAAACGCCATTCTCCGGAACTATGGAGCGAGTAACTGATTTATTGGAGAGCATACATACTGATGTATGTGGACCAATGAATGTTGAGGCTCACGGCGGGTATCATTATTTTCTCACCTTCACAGATGATTTAAGCAGATATGGGTATGTCTACTTAATGAAACATAAGTCTGAAACATTTGAAAAGTTCAAAGAATTTCAGAGTGAAGTTGAAAATCATCATAACAAGAAAATAAAGTTTCTACAATCTAATCGTGGAGGAGAATATTTGAGTTACGAGTTTGGTCTACATTTGAAACAATGTGGAATAGTTTCACAACTCACGCCATCCGGAACACCACAGCGTAATGGTGTGTCCGAACGTCGTAATAGTACTTTACTAGATATGGTGCGATCTATGATGTCTCTTACTGATTTACCACTATCGTTTTGCCGCATTCACGTTAAATAGGGCACCATCAAAATTCGTTGAGACGACGCCTTATGAACTGTGGTTTGGCAAGAAACCAAAGTTGTCATTTCTTAAAGTTTGGGGTTGATATGCTTATGTGAAAAAGCTTCAACCTGATAAGCTTGAACCCAAATCGGAGAAATGTGTCTTCATAGGATACCCAAAGAAGACTATTGGGTACACCTTCTATCATAGATCCGAAGGCAGGACATTCGTTGCCAAGAATGGATCCTTTCTAGAGAAAGAGTTTCTCTCGAAAGAAGTGAGTGGGAGGAAAGTAGAACTTGATGAGGTAACTGTACCTGCTCCCTTATTGGAAAGTAGTTCATCACGGAAACCAGTTCATGTGACATCTATACCAATTAGTGAGGAAGTTAATGATGACGATCACAAAACTTCGGATCAAGTTGTTACTGAACCTCGTAGGTCAACCCGAGTAAGATCCGCACCAGAGTGGTATGGTAATCCTGTTCTGGAGGTTATGTTACTAGACCATGACGAACCTACGAACTATGAAGAAGCGATGGTGAGCCCAGATTCCACAAAATGGCTTGAGGCCATGAAATCTGAGATGGGATCCATGTATGAGAACAAAGTGTGGACTTTGGTTGACCTGCCTGATGATCGGCAGGCCATCGAAAATAAATGGATCTTTAAGAAGAAGACTGACACTGACGGTAATGTTACTGTCTATAAAGCTCGGCTTGTTGCAAAAGGTTTTCGACAAGTTCAAGGGGTTGACTATGATGAGACTTTCTCACCCGTAGCGATGCTTAAGTTTGTCCGAATCATGTTAGCAATTGCCGCATTTTATGATTATGAAATTTGGCAAATGGATGTCAAAACTGCATTCCTGAATGGATTTCTGGAAGAAGAGTTGTATATGATGCAACCGGAAGGTTTTGTCGATCCAAAGGGAGCTAACAAAGTGTGCAAGCTCCAGCGATCCATTTATGGACTGGTGCAAGACTCTCGGAGTTGGAATAAACATTTTGATAATGTGATCAAAGCATATGGTTTTATACAGACTCTTGGAGAAGCCTGTATTTACAAGAAAGTGAGTGGGAGCTCTGTAGCATTTTTTATATTATATGTGGATGACATATTGTTGATCGGAAATGATATAGAATTTCTGGATAACTTAAAGGGATATTTGAATAAGAGTTTTTCAATGAAAGACCTCGGTGAAGCTGCTTATATATTGGGCATTAAGATCAATAGAGATAGATCAAGACACTTAATTGGACTTTCACAAAGCACATACCTTGACAAAGTTTTTAAGAAGTTCAAAATGGATCAAGCAAAGAAAGGGTTCTTGCCTGTTGTCGGTGTCAAAACCGGCGGATCTCGGGTAGGGGGTCCCGAACTGTGCGTCTAAGGCTAATGGGAACAGGAGGCTGGGGACATGATGTTTACCCAGGTTCGGGCCCTCTTGATGGAGGTAATACCCTACTTCCTGCTTGATTGATCTTGATGATATGAGTATTACAAGAGTTAATCTACCAAGAGATCATAGAGGCTAAACCTTAGAAGCTAGCCTATGATTATGATTGTTCTTGTCCTACAGACTAAACCCTCCAGTTTATATAGACACCGGAGGGGGCTAGGGTTACACAGAGTTGGTTACAGAGGAGGAGATCTACATATCCGAATTGCCAAGCTTGCCTTCCACGCAAAGGGGAGTCCATCCGGACACGTGACGAAGGCTTCAATCTTGTATCTTCATAGTCCAACAGTCCGGCCAAAGTATATAGTCCAGCTGTCCGAGTACCCCCCAATCCAGGACTCCCTCAGTAGCCCCTGAACCAGCCTTCAATGATGATGAGTCCGGCGCGGAGATTGTCTTCGGTATTGAAAGGCGGGTTCCATCTCCGAATACTCCAAAGTAAATTTCGAACACATGAATTGTGTCCTGCTCTGAAAAACAAATTTCACATACCACCATAGAGAGAACAATATTCCACAAATCTAATCTGCTCACAACTTTTCATAGAGTGACATCACATCACGGCCCGGTTTATCACGAACCGTTTTTCCCAGCCTACCACTACACGTATTGCAAGGCGGTTTTATTGGCACATCTTGTCGAAGCAGAGATCGTGTCCCCCTTATCACGGGATTCCCATCAATATGGCTGTGGGTAACCCAACTACGCCAGTTGGTATAACTCCTAGATTTTAGGCAAGTCCCGAACGGTCACGCTGAGGATGCTTGGTATTCTCCCCCTTTATAGAGGGACTGAGGCCTGTCCCTTTCTTCCCATGCTTGGCACTTTCCCCACCTCGGGTTCCAACACCCAAAGCTCAGGCTTAAGCACTTAGGACCTTCAATCATGTCCAGATCCAACCTTCAAGGTCGTTGGATGGCCTCCTCTATCCCAGAGGAGGACATCGAGAAGCTTAGGGAGGCCAGGTATCTGACTGCTGAAATCCAGCACAGGCTACCTGCCCAAGGGTAGGTCATCCCCACTCCGGAACCCAACGAGAGCGTTGTATTTGTTTCCCACTTCCTCTGAGGCTTAGGCTTTAGTCTTGATCCCTTTGTGAGATGGCTCATGTTCTACTACGGGATAGATTTTCACAATCTAGCTCCGGATTCCATCCTTCGCATCTCGTCGTTTATCGTCGTGTGCGAAGCTTTCCTCCATGTCACTCCACACTTCGGCTTATGGCTCAAGACCTTCAATATAAAGCCGAAGGTGATCCACGGGTGACATGCGGAGTGCGGAGGCGCTACAATAAGCCAAAGTGCCGATGCCCCATGGCCAGAGGGTTCCTTCCCGGAGGTGTTCGATTTATGGCAGCGGGGGTGGTTCTATATCACTGCTCCCCGAGGCACAAGGTGGGAGGCCGCCCCTACCTTCCGCTTAGGCCCTCCGCCTCAACTGGCGTCCTGGGTTAATGAGGGACTGCCTAGGGGCCTACCAGTGACATAACGACACTTCAGAGCCGCATTCAGGATCTTCTTGAGAGGGATGTCAGCGTCATCAAAGTAATTCATGTAATGCTAATTCCACGGGTCCTGCCATGCAAATGTCGACCCCTCCGGATGTGGAAGTTCAACCCAGAAGGACCGCGAACTATTCAGCACTTCTTCGGCATGACGCTTGAAGGGATGTATCGGTTATTCTTCGGACCACGAATAAAGTGTCCGGACACCACCGAGGATGCGGGCTTGAACTGCAATCATCCAGATACCCAAGTAAGTAACTTTGCCACCGAACACACTATTCATGTTTATCATAACTTTATTCTGAAAACTATCCGCGGCCAGGATTGGCAAAGAAAGGCGGAGAGGATCAAGTGTCCGACCCCTCTTCCTGAAGGCTCGCCGAATACGGTACTAACCCGGATGCTTAAAGAAGCACCCAATCAAGTGCCATCAGGGAAGGACGAAGGGAGGAGAAGAGAAGCCGAAAGCGGGCTTCATACATTGTACATCCAAACCGGGGGAATTAACGTCTCCACGAAGTAGGGTAATCGGGGAGATGAATCTCAAGTTCCCTCCCCCCGTGGGAAGAAAATGGCTGCCTTCGAAGACTTGGAAGCGGATGCGTCCAAACTAGGGAAGAAGCCTTCGCCAGGGAGCCCCGCCCCAGAGGGCGTCCTCGCCGCACAGCGCCTGCAAACGGGCCAGCCCTCCACCGAGGTGTAAGTTAATTAAAAGTATTTTAATAAATATATACTGATTTTTCTTCCGAGAACAATAACGAGGATCTATCTCTTGCAGTCCGGCTTGTAGCCCTTCTCAACAGAGTTCGTCTTCGGGGGATCTTCTTCCGGAGATGATGGAGAGTGAAACTCCACCTGCCTCCCCGCCCCACGGGGCGGGCGACCCCGAGGTGTCGTCACGGAGGATTCCTGATCCGTCAAGGCCAGAAGTCAATGCTTCGGCCACCTGAAGCCCAGAGTGTTTAGCTCCCAAGGAGGGCAATAGGAAGAGTCCGGGACTCTCCAACACTTAGCCGTACACACCGACGGGCCTTCTGGAGCAAGCTGCTCTCTCAGAGGCTCACCGTATTTTAATGGGTACGGTATTTGAGAAGATTTCATCCGCCAAAAGCGGGTTGAATGAAGCTTGTACGAGCCTGCTCAAAGGCTTTGAGGTACGCAAAGAAATACGCAATCTTTCAGCTGTACCGCACATGCTAGGTGTGCTCCGTATAGATAGCAGCCCCTGAGACTCTGGTTGCTAGCCCTAGGAGGCGAATGAGGATCACACTCCCAACTAATGATCACACTTTATTTATGTGTAGATGGCTAATGGTCCGGTGGTTGACCGGACTGCTAATTTGCCGAACTGAGGCGACAGCTTGATGTGGCGGATGCTGACATCGCGCTTGTGAACAAGCGGCTTGACGAGTCACGGGGTATGTGTTCTTTTCCTAATTGTTAGCAAATATTAAGAGGAGCATGATGCTAATATAATATGTTGTGGCTGTAGATGGAGCCGCTGTCGTGGAGGCTCTAAGGGCGGAACTTGCCCTAGCCAAGGAACAAGCCAGGATAAGCGATGCGGCCGCCCTAAAGGCGGCCGAAGAGTTGAGAGCCGAACAGGCTGCTCATCGCTGAAGCGAAGATAAAATAGCCGAGATGGTTGTGGAGCTGAAAGATGTCGCCGGATGATATGAGCTCCTTGAGAAGGAGAGCCAAGCAAAAGCGGCTGACCTGAAGAAGGCCTTGGACACAACCAAGGAAATGCGCTCTAAAATCAGAGCTGCATGGGAGGAGCTTCGACAAGCCGGAAATATCGCGGTTGGGAGTTCCTATTTGTTGCGGATGAAGTTCGAAGATCCAAAGTACGCTCCTCTGGATCAGTTATGGAGTGTTGCAGATGCGTATGTGGACCTGGCGAAAAGAACTGCTGATGCGGCCAAGTTTTTCAAGGATCAGAAAGATCATGAGGTGGAATGGTTGTTCTGGTCGCAGTTCAGTGCCTCGACGCGTCCGCTGCCTTTTTATGAAAGGATGGCCGCTTGGGCCAAGCTCCATAGGTTGTCCGGACTTGCAATGAGATCTGTCGTAGATCATCTTTGGCCGAAGGGACCAAGGCCGGACAGTTATTTTGGTTTAGTGCAACAATTCCTTGGCGTTGTGTCGCGTATCGACGCTGTAAAGAAGTCGGCGTGCATAGAAGGTGCACAGATGGCTCTTGCCCGTGTTAAAACATATTGGGCAGATATGGAGGCCACCGGTATTGCAACCCGGGGTCCGGCAGGAGGCCAGGACCCGACCGAGCACTATTTTGAGAAAGTCCTAGAAGGCGCCCGTTTAATAGAGGCTCAGTGCTTGAAGAGTATCATGTTCGAATGACAAATATCTCGATTGTAAAGACAATGCTATTTTAATTATAAAGGCTGTGTTTATACTTTTGCCCGAAAGTATGGTAGTGCCTCCTGTGCGGCCGTTTATGTATGTATATAACCTGAAAGTTTGCAGTCGTTGGCTTCAGCCCCCATGCATATAATACGGGGGTGTTCATAAAATGCACGTAATCACAGTTGATCCAACGTCTTGGTACATTAAGGAGGTGATCGCACGTCAAACTAGGCAACCAGACTATATAGCTTTAACACTTTCACTTAGCCATAGGAGTTTGACGATGGGGCTACTATATAGCCCCTGGTACTTCCTTGTTCATCCGAATATGGTGCGCGTATGTACATGACCAGGAAACGGTCCTTTGTTAATGTGGAGGAATCCCTAAGATTCCGATAAGTCATCGAGTTGTTGACCAGTCTCTCGCTGTATCATGACAGTCAGTTTTCGGCTTTCTCAACTGAGGTGCTCATCCGGAATAACCAGGGCACAATCGCAGTAGTTCTCCTTTGGCCGCCTTAGCCAATAAAAGGAACGTAAGTTAGCAAACCCAGGAGCCAAGCAAACCCAACATTTGACCAAAGACATGATTCGGAGCTGATGCATATAAGGCCGAACTCGCGACGCCGAACACTCCCGAAGGTGTTCGGACTCTATAACATATATTGGGCTGAGTAACGCCCTCGATAATGAACCCCGTATTTCCAGGTACATGCATTAATTTTTCGTGGCAAAATGCCGATAACGCCAGTATCCCTCATGGGTGTATTAAATACCCGTGGGATGTCAATCAACAAGAGACATCAAAGAAGGTTTACACAGGGGCTTAATCTACAGAGAAACCTTTGAGAGGGGCCCTGCTGCACGTCTTCGCCTTTGTCACACGATTGGTATCTGTAAAAAAGGAAAACTCAGGTAAAAGAGTCTAGTGTAATCGTGCAAGAAGTTGGTCATTCTCAATTAATCATGAAAATGCAATATATTGTTATATTAATAGGGTCAAGCTGAACTGTGGGCTTTGTTACATGTTTGCAGCCCCTAGCACCACCTATGGGGGTATATCTATAGACCCCAGCTCAGTTTTATCTGGGCTATTACCACCAGTGGTGCACCGGACTCGTCTAACCGTGTCCGTGGTCTTGATGGCCGATCATGTATTCTGGTTGGAGAGGTCGCTTAGTGTTCGACTGCTAGAGCCGCCACATATTCTTCCACACGTAAGGAACGCTCTGTGTTTCCGCTAACTGTAATGACACCACAAGGACCGGGCATCTTGAGTTTAAGGTAGGCGTAGTGCGGTACTGCGTTGAAGCGAGCGAAGGCCAATCTTCCGAGTAGTGCGTGATAGCCTCTTCGGAAGTGAGCGATGTCGAAGATTAATTCTTCGCTTCTGAAGTTGTTGGGAGAACCGAATATAACCTCTAATACGAGGGAGCCCGTGCAGCGGGCCTCAACGCCTGGTATTACTCCTTTAAAGGTAGTGTTACTTTCGCTGATTGTTGACGGGTCTATCCCCATCTTGAGGATATTGTCCTGATATATCAAATTAAGACTACTGCCGCCGTCCATAAGAACTCGAGTGAGATGGTATCCGTCAATTATTGGGTCGAGCACCAAGGCAGCCGATCCTCCGTGCCGGATACTAGTCAGGTGATCCCTGCGATCAAAAGTGATTGGATAGGCTGAGCAAGGGTTGAATTTGGGGGCGATGGGCACTACAGCGTGTACATCTCTGAGTGCGTGTTTGCGCCTTCTCTTGAGTATATGAGTTGCGTAGATCATATTTACTGTTTTGACTTCTGGTGGGAATTTTTTTTGTCCCCCAGTGTTTGGCTGGCGAGGCTCATCCTCGTCTTCACTTGGCGTCTCCCTTCCTTTGTGTTCGGTGTTTAGCTTGTCGGCCTGCTTGAAGATCCAACATTTTCCATGGGTGTGATTTGCAGGTTTTTCAGGAGTGCCATGGATTTGACATAATCTGTCCATGACCTTGTTCACGCTGGACGGTCTATCTTTGCTGCCTTTAAATGGCTTCTTCCATTGACCAGGTCGAGAGCCCCTGAATTCGGCGTTGGCCGCCGTGTTGTCTGGACTCTCTTCATTGTTTCAATGCTTGTTTTTATTGCGTCGTGGATTCCCATTGCCATCCCTAATTTCGGATGTGCCTGGGTCGCTGGTGCCTCTACGGGCCAACCAGCTGTCCTCACCTGCACAAAAGCAGGTCATAAGGCTTGTTAGGGTCGCCATTGTCCTCGGCTTTTCTTGGCCGAGGTGTCTGGCGAGCCATTCGTCCCGGATACTGTGCTTGAAGCCCGCTAGGGCTTCGGCATCCGGACAATCAACAATTTGATTCTTCTTAGTGAGAAATCTATTCCAAAGCTTACGGGCTGACTCTCCGGGTTGTTGTATTATGTGACTTAAATCATCTGCATCCGGAGGTCGGACATAGGTCCCTTGAAAATTAGCCCTGAAAGCATCCTCAAGTTCCTCCCAACTTCCAATTGAGTTTTCGGGGAGGCTTTTCAACTAGTGTCGAGCTGGTCCTTTCAACTTGAGGGGCAGATATTTAATGGCATGGAGATCATCTCCGCGAGCCATGTGGATATGAAGGATAAAGTCCCCAATCCATACCCCAGGGTCTGTCGTTCCGTCATATGCCTCTATATTTACGGGTTTAAATCCCTGTGGAAATTCATGATCCAGCACTTCGTTAGTGAAGCACAGGGGGTGTGCAGCACCCTTGTAATTGGATGTGTCATGGCATGTTGTGAATGGTTGTTGTGTTCGGGGTTGATTCCGAACTGGTATTCGATCAATATGATCGTTTTGGTGGCTATGATCTTGCACCAGAGCACGTCCTCTAGATCCATAGATGGACCTGGTCGCGCCAGCCTTTTTGTCTAGGAGCTCACGTAAATCATGTGCTGGCTTGACTGCGGCGTCAGTAGCTGCTCTGTCGCGGCCACGAGGTGGTCGGTCCGGCTGATCGGCCGTATTATTCTTCGGTGGAATGGGCTCTATGGCCTCGTCGTCGAATTCAGGCAGCAGCTTGTGCTTTGGGTAGCTCTTTGTGTGGACATCGTCGCCATATTTTTCTTCAGTGTCTAGCACTTTGTTCCATCTGCGGTCGAGCGTATCCTGCGCGGCCTTAAGCCTTTGCTTCTGCTTCTTTAGGCTCATGGCAATGACCATAAGCCTTCTGTGGAGGTTCTCTTGTTCCAAACGAGTTTTCGGGATGATGAATGCATCGTCATCCGGACTGTCCTCCTCTCCGGAGGTGGGTTGATGAGTTCTACCCTCGGGATCGCCGTGATCAGGCGTCTGCTCCAGGCTATGTTCGGCGTGACCTGGCTCCTCCTGCTCCATCCCTGGGTCCATATGGTCGTTGTTGCCTTTGGAGTCGACCGGGGTGTCAATTTTTCTTGCGCTGTTATCACTATTTTTACTGTGGCTGGACTTAGAGCGGCGCCTGCACCGTCACTTTGGTTTCTGCCCGGGGGGGTTATCCTCTGTTGCATCCTTTTTGACGCCCTTGTCCTCCCTGGGTGTGTCCACCATGTATATATCATATGATGAGGTGGCTGTCCAGCGCCCCGTGGGTGGTGGTTCTAGATCATCTCCCGCATCGACGTCCATACTGTCGATGTCTTCGGAGTTGAATTCAAGCATGTCGGTTAAGCCATCGACAGTGGCTTTTAGTTGGGTGGTGGGTGGGTAGCGAATTTTTTCGTCGTCCGTACCCCACTTGAGCCGGACATAGTTCGGCCAGGAGTCTCCTGATAAAGAGAGAGACCTTAACGACTTTAGCACGTCACCCAAGGGTGAGTGTTGAAAGATATCCACAGAGGTAAACTCCATGATCGGTGCCCAATCTGATTCGATAGGCACGGACGCACGCGGTCCGGATCCTAAGACCGGAGACGAGTCAAGGGGTCCGGTGACACAGATTTCCTTAGAGGTGGAGTCTGTGTTCGACTCCAACGCCGATGAGTGTGCGGCCTCCGAGGCGGGGTCCATCCACCCGTCCTCGGATGGCGCGATCTGCTCTAGATTGAAGTCCGGGGCAGCTCCAGGTGCGATATCCCGAACACCATCCGATGGCAGATCTAAGTCATGCACGTCGTGAGTCTTCGGCGCTCCTGGCGCAGGCTCGATCCCGTCGAAGATCAAGTCTCTGCGGATATCGACCGTGTTGTTCAAGTTTTCGAACTTGACCTGATGGCCAGGGACGTAGCTGTTGATCTGCTCCATATGGCCAAGCAAGTTGCCCGCAGTGCGAAGCCGTCGAATACGAAGATCTGTCCGGGAGAAAGGTCTCACCCTGGACCGTATCGTTGTTGATGATTGAAGGAGCCATCAAGCCTTATTGCGATGACACAGAGGAACTCTCAATGAAAGCACCAATGTCGGTGTCAAAACCGGCGGATCTCGGGTAGGGGTCCCGAACTGTGCGTCTAAGGCTAATGGTAATCGGGGGCTGGGGACACGATGTTTACCCAGGTTCGGGCCCTCTTGATGGAGGTAATACACTACGTCCTGCTTGATTGATCTTGATGATATGAGTATTACAAGAGTTGATCTACCACGAGATCGTATAAGCTAAACCCTAGAAGCTAGCCTATGCTTATGATTGTTTTTGTCCTACATACTAAACCCTCCGGTTTATATAGACACTGGAGGGGTCTAGGGTTACACAGAGTCGGTTACAGAGGAGGAGATCTACATATCCAAATCACCAAGCTTGCCTTCCATGCAAAGGAGAGTCCCATCTGGGCATGGGACGAAGTCTTCAATCTTGTATCTTCATAGTCCAACAGTCCGGCCGAAGTATATAGTCTGGCTGTCCGAGTACCCTCTAAACCAGGACTCCCTCACCTGTGTTACAAGGTGTGAAGTTGAGTAAGACTCAATGCCTGACCACTGCAGAAGATAGGGAGAAAATAAAATATGTTCCCTATGCTTCGTCCATAGGCTCTATCATGTACGCAATGCTGTGTACCAGACCTGATGTGTGCCTTGCGATTAGTTTAGCAGGGAGGTACCAAAGTAATCCAGGAGTGGATCACTAGACAGCGGTCAAGAACATCCTGAAATACTTGAGAAGGACTAAGGATATGTTTCTCGTTTATGGAGGTGACAAAGAGCTCGTCATAAATGGTTACGTCGATGCAAGCTTTGACACTGATCGGGACGATTCTAAATCACAAACACAGATACGTGTTTATATTGAATGGTGGAGCTGTCAGTTGGTGCAGCTCTAAACAAAGCATCGTAGCGGGATCTACATATGAAGCGGAGTACATAGCTGCTTTGGAAGCAGCAAATGAAGGAGTCTGGATGAAGGAGTTCATATCCGATCTAGGTGTCATACCTAGTGCATCGGGTCCAATGAAAATCTTTTGTGGCAATACTGGTGCAATTGCTTTGGCAAAGGAATCCAGATTTCACAAGAGAACCAAGCACATCAAGAGACGCTTCAACTCCATCTGGGATCAACTCCAGGTGGGAGACATAGAGATTTGCAAAATACATATGGATCTGAATGTTGCAGACTCATTAACTAAGCCTCTTCCACGAGCAAAACATGATCGGCACCAAGGCTCCATGGGTGTTAGAATCATTACTGTGTAATCTAGATTATTTACTCTAGTGCAAGTGGGAGACTGAAGAAAATATGCCCTAGAGGCAATAATAAAGTTATTATTTATTTCCTTATATCATGATAAATGTTTATTATTCATGCTAGAATTGTATTAACCGGAAACATGATATATGTGTGAATACATAGACAAACTGAGTGTCACTAGTATGCCTCTACTTGACTAGCTCGTTAATCAAAGATGGTTATGTTTCCTAGCCATGGACAAAGAGTTGTCATTTGATTAACGGGATCACATTATCAGGAGAATGATGTGATTGACTTGACCCATTCCATTAGCTTAGCACTTGATCATTTAGTATGTTGCTATTGCTTTCTTCATGACTTATACATGTTCCTATGACTATGAGATTACACAACTCCGTTTACTGGAGGAACACTTTGTGTGCTACCAAATGTCACAACGTAACTGGGTGATTATAAAGGTGCTCTACAGGTGTCTCCAAAGGTACTTGTTGGGTTGGCGTATTTCGAGATTAGGATTTGTCACACCGATTGTCAGAGAGGTATCTCTGGGCCCACTCGGTAATGCACATCAATACAAGCCTTGCAAGCATTGCAACTAATGAGTTAGTTGCAGGATGATGTATTACGGAACGAGTAAAGAGACTTGCCGGTAACGAGATTGAACTAGGTATTGAGATACCGACAATCGAATCTCGGGCAAGTAACATACCAATGACAAAGGGAACAACGTATGTTGTTATGCGGTTTGACCGATAAATATCTTCGTAGAATATGTGGGAGCCAATATGAGCATCCAGGTTCCACTATTGGTTATTGACTGGAGACGTGTCTTGGTCATGTCTACATAGTTCTCGAACCCGTAAGGTCCGCACGCTTAAAGTTCAATGACGGTTATATTATGAGTTTATGTGTTTTGATGTACCGAAGGTAGTTCGGAGTCCCGGATGTGATCACGGACTTGACGAGGAGTCTCAAAATGGTCGAGACATAAAGATCAATATATTGGACAACTATATTTGGACACCGAAATTGTTCCGGGTGAGATCGGGTTAATACCGGAGCACTGTGAGGTTATCGGAACCCCCCGGGAGGTATATGGACCTTAATGGTCATTAGTGGAAAGGAGGGGAAAGGAGCAAGGGAGGGGCCGCCCCCCCCAAGCCCAATCCGAATTGGGAGGGGGGCGGCCCCCCTTTCCTTCATCCCTCCTTCCTCTTCCTTCCCTCTCCCTCTCCAAGTAGGAAAAGGAGGGGTCCTACTCGCGATGGGAGTAGGACTCCCCCCTTGGGCACGCCTCTTCCCCTTGGTCGGCCCTCTCCTTCCTCCTTTACATACGGAGGAGGGGGCACCCCATAGACACAACAATTGATCCCTTGGATCTCTTAGCCGTGTGCGGTGCCCCCCTCCACCATAATCCACCTCGATAATATTGTTGCGGTGCTTAGGCAAAGCCCTGCGTCGGTAGAACATCATCACCATGCCGTCGTGCTGATGGAACTCTCCCTCAAAGCTCGGCCGGGTCGGAGTTCGAGGGACGTCATCAAGGTGAACGTGTGCTGAACTCGGAGGTGCCATGCGTTCGGTACTTGATCGGTCGGATCGTGAAGACGTACGACTACATCAACCGCGTTGTGCTAACGCTTCCACTTTCGGTCTATGAGGGTACGTGGACACACTCTCCCCTCTCGTTGCTATGCATCACCATGATCCTGTGTGTGCGTAGGAATTTTTTTGAAATTACTATGTTCCCCAACAGTTCTTGTGATGAGCTCTTGGGGATTCGGTGAGCTGATCACCCTCTGCCTTCTACAGTGGTGGCGAGTCTATATTTATAGTGGCCTTGGTCCTCTTCCCCAAAACTTAGGTTGTAAGGGTTCTCACACTGGCCAAATTTTAAAGGGTACAAGTAGTACACTCGATCCTAAAGAAAGGTGGTCTTCGCCTGCAAAGGTTCTGATCGTGACGTCGTGGTGGGCTCAATGATGACATCCATGCTACCATTCTGGCAGTCCTGGTCTCGTTTCACGCAAATGGTAACCTTTGGCTGATTCCTGGGGACTCCGCACCTGCGCTTGCCTCCTTTGTACCAAAGAGGAAAACTGTCGCTCTGCCCCACTAGCACGCGCCTGGCCTTGGTCGTCATGGCTGATGTCTTTTCAGCCTCATGAGGAGAGGCCTTTCATAGAAATCCCCGCTCCTCAGGAAGCCACCTGGGGTGGCCACTCCCTCAGGAGCTCTTGGTGTTGTCCGCCTCACGAGGCTTGGCCCCTTGTGAGGGTCTTGTCTTGTCATTGCTGAAGACGGGCCATACCAAGCCGTTGATGGAGCCACGCCATGGGCCGCAGGTAGGCAGGTCTGGGTACCCCTGGTTCCTAGAATGCCGACAAACCCTCTCACCTTTGGAGGACCAATCTTCATCAACACCATGTCATCTCAAAACCCTAGTCCATCTCTTGTGTCAATACCTCAGATTGGTATCAAAACCCTCTCACCTTGGGAGGACCAATCTTTGTATCAAAACCTCAGATTGGTACCTGTGGGTGACTAGTAGTGTTGATTACATCTTGTAGTTGATGCTAGTTGGTTTATTTGATGGAAAATTAAATGTTCAGATCGATTATGCTATTTATTAACCCTCTGATCTTGAGCATGAATATGGTTTGTGACTAGTTTCTTTTGTTCATGAGGACATGGGAGAAGTCTTGTCATAAGTAATCCTGTGAATTTGGTATTCATTCAATATTTGGATGATGTGTTTGTTGTGATTCCCTTAGTGGTGTTATGTGAACATCGACTACATGACACTTCACCATATTTGGTCCTAAGGGAATGCAATGTGGTGTAGTTAATAGATGACGAGTTGCTAGAGTGACAGAAGCTTAAACCCTAGTTTGTGCGCTATTTCGCAAGGTGCTGATTTGGATCCATATGTTTAATGCTATGGTTAGATTTTATCTTAATTCTTCTTTCGTAGTTGCAGATGCTTGCGAGAGGGGTTAATCATAAGTGGGCGGCTTGTTCGAGTAAGAACAGCACCCAAGCACCGGTCCACCCACATATCAAATTATCAAAGTAGTGAACGCGAATCAAACAAACATGATGAAAGTGACTATATGAAATTCCCGTGTGTCCTCAAGAATGTTTTACTTATTATGACAGACCGTTCCATCCTGTCATTTTCTACAAAAAGGATTGGTCCACCTTGCTTCTCTTTTGTCACTATTATTATTACTTGCTCGTTATAAATTATCTTGTTATCAGACTATCTGTTACCGTCAATTTCAGTGCATGCAGAAAATACCTTGCTGAAAACCACTTGCCATTTCCTTCAGCTACTCGTTGGGGTTGACACTCTTATTTATTGAAAGGACTACGATTGATCCCCTATACTTGTGGGTCATCAATACTCTCTTCTGGCACCATTGCTGGGCAGTGAAGCACTTCTCGTGAGTGGAATTTCTTAAGGAAAAATTTATATTATGTCCTGAAATTTACTGTTACTTGTTACCATGGAAAACAATCCTTTGAGGGGTTTGCTCGGGGTATCTTCACCTCAAGTAAAAAGAGTTTCTCCTCAACCTACTACACCTACTAAAAATATTGGTTATGATATTCCTTCGGGTATTATAGAGAAACTACTAGCTAATCCTTATGCAGGAGATGGAACACTACATCCTGATATGCACCTAATATATGTGGATGAAGTTTGTGGATTATTTAAGTTTGAAGGTTTACCCAAAGATGGAGTTAAAAAGAAGGTTTTCCCTTTATCTTTGCGGGAAAAAACATTGACATTGTATATGTTATGTGATGATATTGGAGCTTGGGACTGGAGTCGATTGAAATCGGAGTTTCATCAAAAGTTTATCGTGATCAAAATTATATACACAATTTTTTGCCTCGTGAAGGATAAAGTATCGCTCAAGCTTGTGGGAGGATAAAATAAATGATGTATACATGCCCAATTCATGAGCTCTCAAGGGAAATTATCTTACGGAATTTTAATGATAGGCTTTCTCATGATAATCAAACCATGCTCAACACTTCTTCGACTTGCTATTTTGTGAAGAAAACTATTCAATTTAGATGGAACCTTTTGGAAAGAATTCAATGCAACTTCAAAGATTGTGAACTCGACAAAGGTAATGAGTATGGTATACATTCTATAGCACTACATGCATGCTTGTGTTCTTGATCTATAATCCAGTGGTGTGGTGAAGCTGGTCACTCCTGCAAAATGCCATTTCCTGCCATGTCTTAACTATGAACAACTTTAATTCTAGTTTAAACTAGGTCTCTTCATTTTCCACTAACAAATGGGATGAATCAACAACAACGATGCTTATACGTGCAAAGCCTGTTATCTCTCTGCTTTTTTTCTCCTTTAGGGTGATATCACTAGCACCAAGAATAACTGCCACAATGATAATGAGACAAACCCATTTCTTGTCCCACTAACATATATTGCAGGGAAGAAGGAAACACATCTTGGGGATAGCTATACAATGCAAAAGTCATCTCTTGATGTAGTATCGAAGGTACTCGCTAATAGCAGTGACACAACCTCGATGAGTTCACCGCCTAAATCTGTTCGACGTCTTCAATCTCAGAATCAAGTAGAATGACACGCTTCAGCTCAACTCCTACTAGAACTCCCATATCTATGGAAGAATTAACTAGAAGTATAGGATATTGATGCTATGCACCTAGAGTTGGATATAAGCGTCAAACAAGTGCAGTCTCGTCAGCTTGCTCAGCTGCTTGCGTTGCAGCTCCCTGGCAGGGCTAACTTTCTTGAACTATGTTGAAGTGTTGTTGCTTCTGTATATTATTTTAGGCGGCGTGTTTATTTGCAGTGGTGGTGACCTTTGATGCCCAATGTATGTAATATGTTGTCTAGTTGCGCTTTATTATCGCTGGCGGCAAAATTTTATGCCCAGTGGATGTAATATGCAGTAATTTCTTTGTTGTATAGTCTAGGTTTATTCTTCGTCATAATGTTGTAATTTTTTTATATATGTTGTCACTGCTCCTTGAGAAGGCCGTAAGCTTTGATGGAGTGCAATGGTCCTGAACATTCGGTTTATATATAAATATATGGTACTAAAACTGGTCGGCCCACCAATCGCTATAAATGGGCCGAAACATGGGCCTATAATCATGTCCGGCCAATAGCAGGCCTAGACGTAAACTCACTAACTTTTAGTTTCGGGCCTTTAATAGGACAAGTAAACCTGTTGCCTTAGCTGAGCTAGAAAGTAAAATGGGCTTTTAACAGTCTAAAAAGTATATTGGGCCTACACAGTGTCGTCGGCCCATGATAGGCCGAACCACAAGATGGGTCGTTAATAGATCAAAATATGTGTCGGGCCACAGTTCGACCAATAACATGATAGGCAATAATCAGGCCGTATGCAAAGCAGGCCATCATTAGGACCAGTTATATCATGGTCCTTTAAACGGGCTAACAGTCAGGTTGGGATAAAATGTATCCACGAAGACTATGAGTCGTTAATAGGTCAAAGGTCACTTCGGACCAGAAATAGGCCCACATGCAACACGCCCCGTTAAATGGCCGAAAGTGAAAATGGGCCGACAATGGCCTATATGTACAATTGGCCATTAACAGGCTGAAAGTAATACCGTGTTCAAGTATTACGTGGGCCTTTATGGGGTCGTAGTTCAAATGGGCCCCCAATGGGGACAAAAGCACAGTGACTGTTAACAGGCCAGATCATATATGGGCCATAATTTGGCCCAAAATATTTTAGGCAGTTAATGGGCCTGCTCCAATATGGGCCGTCATTCGGCCCCAAACATGGTAGACTGTTAACGGGGCGGATCTGATGTGGGCCGTCATTTGGCCCAAAACATGGCAAACATCTAACAGGTCGGATCTTATGTGGCCCGCAATTTGGCCCAAATGGTGGCAGGTTGTTAACAGGTCGACCCTGTAGTGTATGGCAAAATCTTATGGGCCTTTGGTTGGGCCAGCCTTTTTCACCTAAATGGGCCACTTCTGAGCTGTGCCATGTGTTGACGTATCAGAGGCTCCTCCGATCCATTGAGTGGATGACATATGTCCCAATGCTGAGCCGACACGTGGTTCCTCTGGCCATTGAGAATTTTACACGTGGAAAATCCACATTGGTCCGGGCTGTTAGCGAGTTATCGGATACAAACTGAAACTTGTAGCTTAACGGCGACCTGTTACGATGGTTGTCACGTGTCGGTTACCCTTGACGAAAACACTTCCATGACACGGCATTTAACATCATGGAAGTGGACACTTATGCATCGGTACGGAGGGAGTATGCAAGTTGCTTCGGAAAATAGTACTTACCTAGATTGGTTTTGTGAGATGTCCAAATATAATCATGCGGCTTTACTTCTTTCTCATTCCTCTCCACCCCCTTCTGCATCAATCATGCTTCCCTCTGATCGACTCGATCCTCCAGCATGCCTCATCTGAACATTCCGCTGAGTGTCATTCGCATGTGGACCTAGACCCTATATTTCCAAAGTTGTAATTTGTCCGACATGCATACATACAAATGGTTCATTTAAAGTTTTGTGTTGCATCGACTATGTGTTGCTTCCCATCTTAGTGGTGACAACCCCTTTGGTTCATCACCCAACACATCTTGGCAAGAATGATAGATATTGAGTGATCGAGTGTGTCTCGTGCAAGGAAATAAAGGTTTGGTGTGTTTATATGATAGAAAATATCATGTGAAGTGGAGAGAAGGGGGGTGTTTGTGTGTGTGCGAGTCAGTCATGTACCATCTAGCTATGGATTGACTAAAAGAGGACTAGCTAGGGTGGGTCTGGAGATCGATCGATTGACCGATCTAGAGAGGGACGGGGAGAAAGATGAGTGCATGCTTAAAAAAGATAGATGAAATGCTTGGTTATAATTAATGCATGGTAGAGTGACCTAGGCGAGAGACATACAATCTCGATGCCTCGAGAGATTGATTATTTATGACATGCACACACACACACACACAAACACACAAACACACACACACACACACACACACACACACACACACAGAGACCCTGAGATGAAACCAAGAGAGATTGAGTGCGTGTGTGATATAGAGAGATGATGCGTCAAAGAAAAAAACATGAGAACACTCTATGTTGGGTGTGTGAGACATATTATGCATAAGAAGACACATGGTATTTGAATCCAACCTAAAAAAGTTTCAAATATTAGAATTCAAACTAAAGTGGATTCAAATATTTGAACCGGTGATCATAGCATCTCCAAATCATATGTTAAGGGCATTCAATGTTCGTTTCTCTTTTGAACGTACAAAATACTCCCTACGGTCCTTTTTATTTTGCATATAACTTTTGTGTGAAGTGAAAGTATCTCTACTTTGATCAACCTTACGAAAAAAAGTATCAACATTCGACAATGCCCAATCAATATTGTTAGATTCATACGTACTCCTAGATTTGTATTCAAACAGAAAATGGTTTCCAATTTGCATTCAAACACGTGAATTCTTTTTCTCGTGCATGCGCTTGCTAGTAGGATTTAGCCACATCTAGCTAGTCTAATAGTTGTATTTTTTTAGCCCCCAGTCCAATAGTATAGTAGGAGTAGTAGTGGTAGTGGAGTAGACAACATCTACAGTAGAGTATGGCGTGCTCCTACTACTAACACATAGCCCACCTCACACTCCCAACAAATTTCTTGGAATCCATGCTACAATCTGCCCATCCAGCCATCTCATCTCTTTCTTCTAAATTCAGTCGATGCGGGCAAAGCAGGGGGGAGGGATGTATGAGGGGGAGATGGAGGAGGGAAAGTTTGCCTACCGTCGGTTTGCTCTCAACTTCAGTCCCACAGGCGAGCGAAAATGTAAGACGAAGCGCGTTCCATTCGGTGAGCGACGTGCAGGGCCGACTGTGCTGGGGTGCAACGCGAACGTGACAAGAGTGATGTACACCACCAGTTCCTTTTGAACTTGCATACTTTGACTACTCCTATTGTGTACGTAACACTTAGTTTTGCTGCTTCGAGGGATCGATTGATACAAATCCCACCGACAGCATCTAAAAAAACAGATCCAACAGACCGACCGGTGGGGAGGTCCGGACGTTTGCCACGTGAAACTTTGAAACTTTGGTCCCATCCTACCCCACAACTCCAAGCTCCAGTCGTCCGGCTTTGCAAACTCTGCACAGTCAAAACTGGTTGACCGGTCGTCACCGGTACCACTATTCACACCGGCACCTTCGCTGCTCGGCCTACTCCAGCTACTTGCTGTACAGTCACCAGTGCCCCAAAACCACACCTCCTCTCTAGACCATTCTCCCACCTTTTTATCCCCTAACCCGCATCAGCCGTCCCCTAGATTGTAGGAAAGCCATGGTGTGCAGCATGATCGGGTCTTACAAGATGTTGACACCAGAGCACCGCGCAGAAATTGCGGCGGCGGCCGGTGCCATAGACCTCCATTCCCAAGCTTGCCTTGCGGCGCGCCAATCCATGAGTCCTCTGGAGCCGAGCTCCAAGGAGGAGGAAGTCGGCCCAATATTCATGGTGGAGGTCGTGGCGCAGAAAGCCCCCAATGCGGATGCGATGATGGGTGTTAATTTCATGCCGGCATTCGGGTCCCCCATGTTACAAGCAGACCACTGATGACCCACAAGTACAGGGGGTCTATCGTAGTCCTTTTGATAAGTAAGAGTGTCGAAGCCAACGAGGAGCAGAAGGAAATGACAAGCGGTTTTCAGTAAGGTATTATCTGCAAGCACTGAAATTGTAGGTAACAGATAGTTTTGTGATAAGATAATTTGTAATGGGTAACGAGTAATTAAAGTAAATAAGGTGCAGCAAGGTGTCCCAATCCTTTTTGTAGCTAAGGACAAGCCTCGACAATTTCTTATAATGAGAAAAGCGCTCCCAAGGACACATGGGAATTATCGTCAAGCTAGTTTCATCACACTCTTATGATTCATGTTCGGTACTTTGATAATTTGATATGTGAGTGGACCAGTGCTTGGGTACTGCCTGCACCTGGACAAGCATCCCACTTATGATTAACCCCTATTGCAAGAATCCACAACTACGAAAGAAGTATTAAGGTAAACCTAACCATAGCATGAAACATATGGATCCAAATTAGCCCCTTACAAAGCAACACATAAACTAGGGATTAAGCTTCTGTCACTCTAGCAACCCATCGTCTACTTATTACTTCCCAATGCCTTCCTCTAGGCCCAAATAATGGCGAAGTGTCATGTAGTCGACGTTCACATAACACCACTAGAGGAGAGACAACATACATCTCATCAAAATATCGAACGAATACCAAATTCACATGACTACTAATAGCAAGACTTCACCCATGTCCCCAGGAACAAACGTAACTACTCACAAAGCATATTCATGTTCATGATCAGAGGGGTATGAATATGCATTAAGGATCTAAACATATGATCTTCCACCAAGTAAACCAATTAGCATCAACTACAAGGAGTAATCAACACTACTAGCAACCCACAGGTACCAATTTGTGGTTTTCATACAAGATTGGATACAAGAGATGAACTAGGGTTTGGAGAGGAGATGGTGCTGGTGAAGATATTGATGGATATTGACCCCCTCCCGATGAGAGGATCGTTGGTGATGATTCCCCCCTCCCGGAGGGAAGTTTCCCCGGCAGAACAGCTCCGCCGGAGCCCTAGATTGGTTCCTCCAAGGTTCCGCCTCATGGCGGCGGAGTTTCATCTCATGAGCATGCTTATGATTTTTTTTAGGACAAGAGACTTCATATAGCAGAAGACGGGCACCGGAGGGCCACCAGGGGGCCCAGGAGATAGGGGCGTGCCCAGTAGGGGGGGCTCCCCCACCCTCCTGGCCAGGGTGTGGGCCCCCTCAGGTACTTTCTTTGCTCATTAATTCTTATTAAATCCAAAAATGACTTTCGTGGAGTTGTGGGACTCTTGGAGCTGTGCAGAATAGGTTTCCAATATTTGCTCCTTTTCCAGCCAGAATCCCAGCTGCCGGCATTCCCCTCTTCATGATAAACCTTGTAAAATAAGAGAGAATAGCCATAAGTATTGTGATATAATGTGGCCCATAATGCAATAAATATTGATATAAAAGTATGATGCAAAATGGACGTATCAACTCCCCCAAGCTTAGACCTCGCTTGTCCTCAAGCAGAAGCCGAAATCAAAAAATATGTCCACATGTTTAGAGATAGAGGTGTCAATAAAAATAAAATACGGACATGAGGGCATCATGATCATTCTTATGACAGCAACATATATTGATTTTGTCATATGGTTTCTGATGCTCAAGTAAAAATCTATTCACAGTGTCAAGTATGGAACGTAAACTTCATTGGGAACTAACAAAATATAATCTCAGTCATTGAAGCAATTGCAATTTATCATAACGTCAGAAAGAGTCAAGAATAGAGCTTTTCAGCAAGTCCACATACTCAACTATCATGTAGTCTTCTACAATTGCTAACACTCACGCAATATTTATGGTTATGGAGTTTTAATCAGACACTGAGAAAGATAGGGGCTTATAGTGTTGCCTCCCAACGTTTTACCTCAAGGGTAATGTCAACAATAATAGTTCAAGCTAACGAACATCCAATTGGATATATGTATCAAGATCTTTCCAACACGAGGTGCTTGCCAAAGGATAAAATGAAAAAGGGAAAGGTGGAGATCACCTTGACTCTTGCATAAAGTAAAAGACATAAAGTAAAAGATAGGCCCTTCGCAGAGGTTGTCATGCACTTTTAGGGTTGGATACACAAAATCTTAATCCGAAAGAACATCACTTTGTATTGCCACTTGTATATGGACCTTTATTATGCAGTCCGTCGCTTTTATTGCTTCCATAGCAAGATCGTATAAAGCTTATTTTCTCCGCACTAATAAGTCATGTATATTTAGAGTGCAATTTTTATTGCTTGCACCGATGAAAACTTATTTGAAGGATCTTACTCAATCCATAGGTAGATATGGTGGACTCTCATGGCAAAAACTGGGTTTAAGGATATTAGGAAGCACAAGTAGTATCTCTACTTGGTGCAAGGAATTTGGCTAGCATGAGGGGGAAAGGCAAGTTCAACATGTTGGATGATCCATTACAATATACTTTAACTGAGATGTGAGAAAACATAAACCATTACATTGTCTTTCTTGTCCAACATCAACTCTTTAGCATGTCATACTTTAATGAGTGCTCACAATCATAAAAGATGTCCAAGATAGTATATCTATATGTGAAAACCTCTCTTTCCTTATTACTTCCAATTAATTCCAACGATGACCAAAACTATGTTTTCCAACTCTCAACAACTTTTATGCCTCATACTCTTTATATGTGAAGTCATTACTATCCATAAGATCAATATGAACTCTTTTATTCTTTTTATTCTTTCTATTTTCTCAAGATCATAGCAAGATAGCAAAGCCCTTGACTCAACACTAATCTTTATTATAGATAGCTCACGGACTCGATTAGATAAATAGATCACAAAGCAAAACTCAAAACTAATTCATACCAAAACTTCAATCTACTAGATCAAGATATTACTAAAAGGATCGAACTAAGTAAAACGGTAAAGATAGGAGTGTGATGGTGATACGATACCGGGGCACCTCCCCCAAGCTTGGAAGTTTCCAAGGGGAGTGCCCATACCCATGTGATTATGTCCTTGGAGGTGATGAAGCTGGTGATGATGACGGTGGATAATCGCACATCGAGCGTAAAAGCTCCTCCAACTTGCGGATAATGCCCTTGAGTCTGGAGATATGATCCTTCAAAAAAATATTTTCCTATGTGAGATACTTGTTTTGTATGCGAGCTAACTCAATCATCTTTCGCCACCGGAGCTTAGTCAGGGTAAAGAGGTTAGGAAGAGGTTGAGGGATGTTTTCTTCTTTCCCACCGGAGCTCGATCCTCCATGGCCTTCTTGATCCCTTCATCCATGTTGATCTCCTCCGGTTCTTCTCTTTTCAGCTCTATATTCAATAGCCAAGCATCCTTCTCTTCATTGTTGGAGGAGGGTGACGTCATGATGCTCTAGATCTATAAAAAAACAACTCGAAACAAAGACAGAAGATTTTTGCGTGATACGATGGTCAAAACCTTCGGGACATTATATAATGAATTTTTACCAACCAAAATATGTAACGTTCAAGAAAACGGAGTCCGGGAGGTAAACGAGGTGTCCACGAGACAGGGGCGCGCCCAGTAGGGGGGGCGCCCTCCACCCTCATGGAGGCCTCGTGTCCTTCCCAGATTAATTATTGCTTCCATAAATTTTTAAATATTCCAAAATGGAGGAAAATTGCCTTAGAATTGTTTTGGAGTCGGTTTACTTACCGTACCACATACCTATACCTTTTCGGAGTCTGAAACATTCTAGAAAAGTGTCCCTTATGTATTCCTCCGGGGTTACGGTTTCAATAATATTAGTTTCAACATTGATAGGATTACCTGAGATATAATGTTTGATTCTTTGACCATTCACCACCCTCGGACTTGTGCCTTCGAAGTTGTTGATTTTTATGGCACTGGAACAATAGACCTCCTCGATAACGTAAGGACCTTCCCATTTAGAGATAAGTTTTCCTGCAAAAAATCTTAAACGAGAGTTGAATAGCAACACATAATTACCTATGTTAAATCCTCGCTTTTGTATTGTTTTGTCATGCCATCTTTTAACTTTTTCTTTAAACAGCTTGGCATTTTCATAGGCTTGGGTTCTCCATTCATCAAGTGAGCTAATATAAAATATCCTCTTTTCACCGGCAGGTTTGAAGTCATAGTTGAGCTCTTTAATAGCCCAATATGCTTTATGTTCAAGTTCAAGAGGTAAGTGACATGCTTTTCCATAAACCATCTTATACGGAGACATACCCATAGGATTTTTATATGCAGTTCTATAAGCCCATAATGCATCATCAAGTTTCTTGGACCAATTCTTTCTAGATCTATTAACAGTCTTTTGCAAAATTAATTTGATCTCTCTATTTGTCAACTCTACTTGACCACTAGACTGTGGGTGATAAGGAGATGCAATTCTATGATTAACATCATACTTAGCAAGCATTTTACGGAAAGCACCATGAACAAAATGTGAACCACCATCATTCATGAGATATCTAGGGACTCCAAACCTCGGAAAAATAACGTCTTTAATCATCTTAATAGAGGTGTTATGATCAACACTACTAGTTGGAATAGCTTCTACCCTCTTAGTAACATAATCAACAGCAACTAGAATATGTGTATACCCATTAGAGGCAGGAAAGGGTCCCATATAATCAAAGCCCCAAACATCAAATGGTTCAATAACAAGAGAATAATTCATAGGAATTTCTTGACGTCTACTAATATTACCAATTCTTTGGCATTCATCACATGACAAGACAAACTTACGAGCATCTTTGAAGAGAGTAGGCCAATAAAAACCAGATCGCAATACCTTATGTGCAGTTATGTCTCCAGCGTGGTGTCCTCCATATGATTCGGAGTACCACTTGCGTAGGATCTGTTCCTGTTCATGCTCAGGTGCACAACGTCTAATAACACCATCTACTCCTTCTTTATAAAGGTGTGGGTCATCCCAGAAGTAATGTCTTAAATCATAAAATAACTTTTTCTTTTGCTGGTATGTGAAACTAGGTGGTATAAATTTAGCAACAATGTAATTAGCATAATCAACATACCATGGAGCAGTATGAGAAGCATTAACGACCGCTAATTGTTCATGAGGAAAGCTATCATCAATAGGTAGTGGGTCATCAAGAACATTCTCTAGCCTAGACAAGTTGTCTGCAACGGGGTTCTCAGCTCCCTTTCTATAAATAATATGAATATCAAATTCTTGAAGCAAGAGAACCCATCTAATAATTCTAGGTTTAGCATCTTTCTTTTCCATAAGATATTTAATAGCAGCATGATCAGTGTGAATAGTAACTTTAGAATCAACAATGTAAGGTCTGAACTTATCACAAGCAAATACAACTACTAAGAATTCCTTTTCAGTAGTAGCATAATTTCTCTGGGAAGTATCAAGAGTCTTACTAGCATATTGAATAACATTTAGTTTCTTATCGACTCTCTGCCCTAGAACAGCACCTACACCATAATCACTAGCATCACACATAATTTCAAAGGGTAAATTCCAATCAGTTGGCTGAACAATAGGTGTACTGATCAAAGCTTTCTTAAGTATTTCAAATGCTTCTACACAACCATCATCAAAGACAAAAGGAATATCTTTTTGCAATAAATTAGTCAGAGGCCTAGAGATTTTAGAAAAGTGCTTAATGAACCTCTTATAAAAACCGGCATGACCAAGGAAACTTCTTATACCTTTAATGTCCTTGGGACATGGCATCTTTTCAATAGCATCAACTTTAGCTTTATCAACTTCAATACCTCTTTCAGAAATTTTATGCCCCAAGACAATGCCTTCATTAACCATAAAGTGACACTTTTCCCAATTCAGGACGAGACTAGTGTCCTCGCATCTCTACAAAACTCAATCAAGGTTGCTCAAGCAATCATCAAAAGAGGATCCATAAACAGAGAAGTCATCCATGAATACCTAACAAATCTTTTCACAAATGTCAGAGAATATAGCCATCATGCATCTTTGAAAGGCAGCAGGTGCATTACATAAACCAAAATGCATACGTCTATAAGCAAAAGTACCGAAAGAGCAAGTAAAAGTAGTTGTTGATTGATCTTCCGCTGACATAGGTATTTGAGAGAAACCAGAATAACCATCTAGAAAGCAGAAATGTGTATGTTTGGATAGTCTTTCTAGCATTTGATCAATAAAAGGTAAAGGGTAATGATCTTTGTTAGTAGCTTTATTTAATTTACTGAAATCAATTACCATCCTATAACCTGTAATAATTCTTTGCGGAATCAATTCTTCTTTATCATTAGGAACAACAGTGATACCTCCCTTTTTAGGGACACAATGGACAGGGCTTACCCATTCACTATCAGCAACGGGATAAATTATACCTGCCTCAAGGAGCTTTAGTATCTCCTTTCTTTCCACTTCTTTCATCTTAGGATTTAAGCGTCGTTGAGGATCTCTAACTGGTTTGGCATCTTTGTCCACTTTAATTTTGTGTTGGCATAGAGTGGGAGTAATGCCCTTAAGATCATCTAGAGTATATCCAATAGCAGCACAGTGCTTCTTCAGAGTTTTCAATAATCTTTCCTCTTCCTGCTCTGAAAGGTTAGCACTAATAATAACAGGATATATCTTCTTTTCATCAAGATAGGCATATTTAGGATTACCGGGTAATGGTTTTAGCTCAAACACGGGATCACCCTTTGGTGGAGGAGGATCCCCTAGGATTTCAACAGGTAAGTTGTGTTTCAGAATAGGAACCTGTTGCAGGAATACTTCATCTATTTCCCTTCTTTCATGCATAAACATATCATTTTCATGGTCTAGCAAATATTGTTCTAACGGATCAGTAGGAGGCACGTCAATAGAAGCAAGACCAAGTATTTCATCTTTACTAGGTAATTCTTTATCACGGGGTTGTCTATGAAATTTAGCAAAATTAAACTCATGAGTCATATCATCCAAGCCAATCTTAACAATATCCTTTTCGCAATCAATCCTAGCATTAACGGTGTTCAAGAAAGGTCTACCAAATATAATGGGACAAAAGTCATCTTGTGGGGAACCCAGAACAAGGAAATCAGCAGGATATTTAACTTTCCCACACAAGACTTCAACATCTCTAACAATCCCAAATGGTGAAATAGTATCTCTATTAGCAAGCTTAATTGTAACATCAATATCTTCTAACTCAGCGGGTGCAATATCATGCATAATTTCTTCATATAAGGAAAAAGGTATTGCACTAGCACTAGCACCCATATCACATAAGCCATGATAACAATGATCTCCTATTTTAACAGAAATAACAGGCATGCCTACTACAGGTCTATGTATCTTAGAATCTGGTCTAGCAATATTAGCAGCTTCATCACAGAAGTAAATAACATGCCAATCTATATTATCATCCAAGAGATCTTTAACTATAGCAATACTAGGTTCAACTTTAATTTGCTCGGGAGGTGTATAAGTTCGAGTATTACTCTTGCGAACAACAGTTGAAGCTTTATCATGATCCTTCATTCTAACAGGAAAAGGTGGTTTCTCAAAATAAGTGCTAGGAACAATAGGATCATTATAAGTGATAGTCTTTTCTTCAACTGTAATAGGCGCAACTACTTTTACTTCAATGGGAGGATTATATTTAAACAACTTCTCCTTAGGAGATCAACGTGAGTAGCAAAAGATTCACAGAAAGAAGATACTATCTCATAGTCAAGTACATATTTAGCGCTAAATCCACGAAACGCATTGGTATCCATAAAAGATTTAACACAATCAAACTTAGGTGTTATACCTGACTCCTTACCATCATCGGAACCCCAATCTTCAGAGTTGCGTTTAATTCGTTCCAATAAGTCCCACTTGAATTTAGTAGTCTTCACCATATAAGAAGCAGCACAGGAAGTATCAAGCATGGTGCGATCATTGAGGGAAAGCCGAGCATAAATTTTTTGAATAATCATTTCTCTTGACAGCTCATGATTGGGGCATGAATATAACATTGACTTAAGCCTCCCCCAAGCTTGAGCGATGCTTTCTCCTTCACGAGGCCAGCAATTATATATGTAATTACGATCACGGTTAACAAGGTGCATAGGATAGAACTTCTGGGGAAATTCCAACTTCAATCGTTTATAGTTCCAAGATTCCATATCATCACATAGCCTATACCATGTCAATGCGTCTCCATTCAAAGATAAAGGGAAAACCTTCATGTTGATAACATCATCGGGAATACCAGCAAGATTAAATAATCCACAAACTTCATACACAAAGATATGGTGTAAACCGGGATGCAATGTTCCATCTCCTGCAAAGGGATTAGCTAGCAGTTTCACTATCATACCCGAAGGAATTTTAAAGTAAACATTTTAAGTAGGTTCAGTAGGTTGAGGAGAAACTCTTTGTTCTTCTGGTCGGGGCGCAGATACCCCGAACAAGCCCCTCAAAGGATTAGTTTCCATAGTAACAAGTGACAGAAAATTTCAGCACACTATATAAATGTTTCCTTACCAAGTTCCACTCACCAAAGGCGCTTCACTCCCCGACAACGGCGCCAGAAAAGAGTCTTGATGACCCACAAGTATAGGGGATCTATCGTAGTCCTTTCGATAAGTAAGAGTGTCGAACCCAACGAGGAGCAGAAGGAAATGACAAGCGGTTTTCAGTAAGGTATTCTCTGCAAGCACTAAAATTGTAGGTAAGAGATAGTTTTGTGATAAGATAATTTGTAATGGGTAACGAGTAATGAAAGTAAATAAGGTGCAGAAAGGTGGCCCAATCCTTTTTGTAGCAAAGGACAAGCCTGGACAATTTCTTATAATGAGAAAAGCGCTCCCGAGGACACATGTGAATTATTGTCAAGCTAGTTTCATCACACTCATATGATTCGCGTTCGGTACTTTGATAATTTGATATGTGGGTGGACCGGTGCTTGGGTACTTCCCTTACATGGAAAAGCATACCACTTATGATTAACCCCTATTGCAAGCATCCGCAACTACAAAAGAAGTATTAAGGTAAACCTAACCATAGCATGAAACATATGGATCCAAATCAGCCCCTTACGAAGCAACACACAAACTAGGGTTTAAGCTTCTGTCACTCTAGCAACCCATCATCTACTTATTATTTCCCAATGCCTTCCTCTAGGCCCAAATAATGGTGAAGTGTCATGTAGTCGACGTTCACATAACACCACTAGAGGAGAGACAACATACATCTCATTAAAATATCAAACGAATACCAAATTCACATGACTACTAATAGCAAGACATCACCCATGTCCTCAGGAACAAATGTAAGTACTCACAAAGCATATTCATGTTCATGATCAGAGAGGTATTAATATGCATTAAGGATCTAAACATATGATCTTCCACCAAGTAAACCAATTAGCATCAACTACAAGGAGTAATCAACACTACTAGCAACCCACAGGTACCAATTTGTGGTTTTGATACAAGATTGGATACAAGAGATAAACTTGGGTTTGGAGAGGAGATGGTGCTGGTGAAGATGTTGATGGAGATTGACCCCCTCCCGATGAGAGGATCGCTGGTGATGATGATGGTGATGATTTCCCCCTCCCGGAGGCAAGTTTCCCCGACAGAACAGCTCCGCCGGAGCCCTAGATTGGTTCCGCCAAGGTTCCGCCTCGTGGCGGCGGAGTTTTGTCTCGTGAGCGTTCTTATGATTTTTTTTTAGGACAAGAGACTTCATATAGCAGAAGACGGGTACCGGAGGGCCACCAGGGGGCCAAGGAGACAGGGGGGCGCTCAGTAGGGGGCGCGCCCCCCACCCTCCTGGCTAGGGTGTGGGCCCCCTCAGGTACTTTCTTTGCTCATAAATTCTTATTAAATCCAAAAATGACTTTCTTGGAGTTGCGGGACTTTTGGAGCTGTGTAGAGTAGGTTTCCAATATTTGTCTCCTTTTCCAGCCAGAATCACAGCTGCCGGCACTCCCCCTCTTCATGATAAACCTTGTAAAATAAGAGAGAATAGCCATAAGTATTGTGTCATAATGTGTAATAACAGCCCATAATGCAATAAATATTGATATAAAAGCATGATGCAAAATGGACGTATCAACTAGCAGTTCAACTTGGTGATCCTAAAGGAGCATCAGGCGGCGGCGGCTCAACTCGATGCATAGCGCGTGCATGCCGCTGCCATCGAGGCCCTTGCACAGGCAGAACCGGATGTTGTGGACATGAACCAGTTGTGGAAGGCTCAACTCGACATGGAGCGACCGAATACCACTGCTATCGAGGCCCTCCCGCAGGTGGAACCGTGCATCACGGACTTGAACCGGGCGACGGAGTCTCATATCAACACGGAACGCATGGATGTCGCTACCATTGAGGCCCTGCTGCAGGAAGAACCGAACATCATGGACGTGAACCGGGTGGTGCTCGCATGCGTGCAGAGTGCCCGCATGCTCAGCATGAACTAGTAGCTAGTGGCCAAAAGAAACAACAGCGCGAAGACACACATCGACAGTTCCAGCTGGTTTGTGCCGGCAGCCAAAGACGACGGGGTCGGCTTGTTCCACGAGCAATGATAGTTTTTCTTTAAATTGTTGTTTTTAGGGATCTTTTGATGTGTAGAAACATATTTACGCAAGTCGCCTAACTTTCATCATTTGGGTCAGACGACCATTTCAGGCGGTTGGATGAAGATCCTACATCTCCAAACCCTTCTTCTTCCCAAATAGACCATCACGCGGGCTACCAGCCAAACCACCGCCCCAAACCCATGGCAGGCAGCCTGCTGCCAGCACTGCCTCGCCGCCCTGTCCTCCCCTCAACCTCCTGCGCCATCGGTCTTCCGCACACCCCGGCCATCCATCTAGCCCCCCCCCCCACATCGAGTTTTTCCTCTGGCAAGGCCCCACCACCGCCACCACCTGAAACCCTAAGATAGATAATGGGGTAGTGTTCGGCGAGCCCCTTCCTTCTCCTTCCTTCCGCCTGGCAAACTCTTAAAAATCAACTGACCCAAATTTCAAATTCAGTAGACTATCATTTAGCTAATGTGAAAAAATATACAAGCCTCATCAACATACTATATGAACGAACATTAGGTGTCAGTGATTGGATGGCTGAGTTTGGATTGATCACATGCGGTACCACGTGTTAGTGAAAAAGTCTAGCCGAGGTACGTTCCCTTGGGTTTGTGGCGTGCTTGATCGACTGTGTGAGGGTGCGGTGCTACCGCGACAGGCATGCGTAAGTGTACCTCCTTTTCATTTTGAACTTGTAAACCGTAACATTTGGTTTGCGAGGGTGAACGACTTTGGTTTTAGTACATACTGTGTTAAAAAAAGGGCGGGGTTTTCCTATGCGGGATCGATTGATACAAATCCTGATTATAAATGCAACGATGGGGAGGGCTAGTTTGGCCCATGGTCGGATTGCTAACATGTGTTCCCAAGTGCCAATGAAATGCCAAGCTGATATGCGTTGAGTGGCGGGGCAGATTGAACGTGCGCTGGTCTGAGGCGAATACAACAGGCATTCTGTGAGTGTTCCTTTTCCTCATTTTAAACTTATCAAGATAACACCCTCAATTTTTGTGTGAAGATAACACTTGGTCCTTTGCCTTCGTGCTATACATCAATGGAAATCCCGATTATAAAGATGCCGAATTTTCTACTAAATCCCGTAAAAAGACATCCTCTTTGCTCCTCCAGCCGCAGTCATTGACCTAATCATATACAACCCCATTTTTGTATACAAGGCCACAAACTCATATTACAGGTACGAGGGTAAACATTAATGTCGGTTTGAGACAATGTTAAAAGCTAGCTTTCCTCCTCGTTTGACCTATCAATTAATGCGTGTTTTTTTGTCTCTAATGCCCAACAAGCAAACCCTCTCACTCCTCATATGTTGATTAATGCAGAGCTTGCAAACCAACTTTCTCACTTTCGCATCCATACAAGGGGGTATTAATGTCCTTGGTTGCTAGTATGAGGCAAACTCCATCAAATTTGCCTCGATTAGTGTTAGTAGCCTTATATAGCTACAAATTGAAATTTTTATAGTGGCCTTGTATACAAAAAATGGAGGGAGTAATTTACTTCCTTCCCCATTACGGTGAGGTCAAAGATATCTCAATCGGCGTGGCTTTGGCGAAGTGCGTTCGACAAAGCGCAGCATTGAGGAAAACGATGATACGTCTCAGTCGTATCTATAATTTTTGATTGTTGCATGTCAATATTCTACAACTTTCATATACTTTTGGAAACTTTTTATATTATTTTTAGACTAAAATATTGATCCAGTGCCCAATGCCATTTCTTGTTTGTTCCATTTTTTTGTTTCACAGAATACCCATACCAAACAAGTCCAAACATGATAATAATTTACGGAGATTTATTTTGGAATATTTATGATTTTTGGGAAAAAGAATCAACGCGAGATGATGCCTGAGGGGCCCAGAAGCCCTAGGGACGGGCCCTCCTACCCAGGGTGTGGCCAGGAGTCTTGTGGGGCCCGGGTAAGGTGGTTGGTGCCCTTCTTCCGCAGCAAGAAAGCTAATATCTGGATAAAAACATGTTAGAATTTCAGCCCAATCGGAGTTACGGATCTCCATGATTTTAAGAAACGGTGAAAGGCTAGAATCTGAAAAGGCACAAATAGAAGGAAACACAGAGAGAGAGAGAGATCCAATCTTGGAGGGGCTCCTGCCCCTCCGCCGCCATGGATGCCATGGACCAGAGGGGAAACGCTCGCCCCATCTACGGGGAGGTAAAGGAAGAAGAAGAAGGAGGAGGGCTCTCTCCCCCTCTACACTGGTGGCGCTGGAACGCCGCCAGGGCAATCATCGTGTGGCAGCAATCTACTCTAACAACTCGGTCATCTTCATCACCTTCCCCCATCTATCTACAGCGGTCCACTCTCCTGCAACCCATTGTACCCTCTACTTGAACATGGTGCTTTATGCCTCATACTAGTATCCTGTGATATGTTCCCATCCTATGATGCTTGAGTAGATTTTTTTTGTCCCATCGGTAATTGGTGAATTGCTATGGTCGGTTTAATTTTCATGGTTACGTTGTACTCCTTTGGTGCCCATCATTTGAGCGCGCTTGTGGATCACACCATAGGGTTAGTTGTATGTTGATAGGACTATGCATTGGAGGGCAAGGGTGACAGTAGCTTCAGCCTACCATAGAAATTGATGCATACGGGATTGAAGGGGGACCAATATATATCTTAATGATATGGTTGGGTTTTAGCATAATGAACTTTAGTAGTTGCGGATGCTTGCTAATAGTTCCAATCAATAATGCATAGAATTCCAAGTAAGGGATGACAAGCTAGCAGTGGCCTCTCCCACATAAAAGCTTGCTATCGGTCTAGTAACGCAGTCAATTGCTAAGGAGCAATTCCTCAAATCCTACCACCACCAATCCACACTCGTTACACTAAGTTATTTGTTTCTTTATTTAAACAACGCCTAACTTTTATTTTCATGTTCTTTATTATCTTGCAAACCTAACTTACCACACCTACAAAACACTTCTAGTTTCATACTAGTTCTAGGTAAAGCAAACTTTAAGCGTGCATAGAGTTGTATTGGTGGTCGATAGAACTTGAAGAGAATACAAATCCTACCTTTAGCTCCTCGTTGGGTTCGACACTCTGATTTATCAGGAAAGGCTAGAACTGATCCCCTATACTTGTGGGTTATGAAGACCTTTTTCTGGCCTCTTTGCCATGGAGCAATAACGTGGGCTGAATATTCTCGTGTGTGCTTATCTGCTTTATCACTAACTAGATTTTATTTTCTATTCTAAGTTGTTCTGTATCTTTAGTTATGGATATGGAACACGAAATACCAAAAAATTAGGTTTATTTGCTACTCATGGAGATGGGGAACCTCCTAAAACCCTCGATGCTCGTTATGTGAAAAATATTAAACACTACTTTGATAATCCTGAGAAAACCCTATTTAACTTGATAATGGGAGACACGTTCGATCAACGTGAATACTTTAGCGATTGTCGCTTGACTTAAAAAGGGAAACTCTTATGGGATCATATTCATATGTTGCATTGGAATGCTTGGAATTTATGCTTGAGATATGATTATACTTGTTGCTCTAGGATGAAGGCTCCACACCTTTCCTTTTCATGTAAATTTAATGATAATGAAACCTTGGCTTCTTATGCTAATGGTATATATGATTAGTATGATGTGAATCAAATAGAAGAATTTGTTGCTTTTAAGGGTTCTTATGAAATTGAATCTTTGTTTGAAAAGAGTGAAAATTACGATGATGCTGTTTACAAACCTGAAAATTATGCTATACTTAAATATTCCTATGAGAATTATGAATATAATGCTGATATTAATGAGTTTATCGAGAAAGTATCAGTTGTCCAAGAAGAGACTAATATTTTTCAAGAAACTATGTAATAAAAATTGATGACACTGTGAGCTCATTAGATTACAAAGATGACAAGGAGAGCCAAGAACAAAAGGAGGAAGGCGGATTAGCTACCCATGCCCATCTTCTAATGAGATTAACTCTTCAACTCATACATTGTTTAATTTCCCTTCGTGCTTATCAAAGGATGAATGCTATGATGGTTACTATGATCCCGTTGATTCATTTGAAATATCCGCTTTTGATGAACTTGATGCTTGCGATGCTTGTGGCCATGATGCTAATATGAATTAAGCTTATGGAGATGAACTTTCTATAGTTCCTTATGATAAGAATGAAATTGTTATTATTGCACCCACTCATGATAGTCCTATTATCTTTTTGAATTCTCCCAATTACACTATATTGGAGAAGTTTGCCCTTATTAAGGATTATATTGATGAGTTGTGTTTTACCATTACACATGTGAGTATAATATGCATGTGCTTGCTGCTCCTACTTGCAATTATTATGAGAGAGGAACTACATCTCCAACACTCTATGTTTCCAATACGATAAAATTTCAAGAAACTGCTTATTCTATGTATTAGCCCTTACTTGATGTGCATGAATTATTATTTTATGACATGTCGATTCATAGGAAGAGAGTTAGACTTCGTTGCTGGATGATATATATTACCTTTTTCTCACTACTAAAATATAAATAATTGTTAATAAAATTGGCTTTGATATACCTTGGGATCCGGGTGGATCCATTACTTGAGCACTTCTTGCCTAGCTTAATGGCTTTAAAGAAAGCGCTGTCACAGAGACAACCTGGAAGTTTTAGAGAGTCATTCTATTATGTTACATGCTTTTAAAAAAAGTTTAAAACATAAAAAGTATAGAGGGGAACCTAAAACTTTTGAAAAATAAAATTGAACGTGAGAAAGACAAACACTGTTGAAGTGGGGGGCGTCCTTGAACTTTTTCATGCCCATGGAAACTTTGTGAATCTCGATTACAGAAACTTTTTAACAAAAATAATTAACCCCTTGTACAAATCCATTGTATTAGTAATATAATGTGCCAAGATTTTCCTTTAGGATGATTAGATTGCTTGTTTGGTATGTGTAGTGCAAAAGCAGAAACTTTGGATATAGTGTTCGAATTTACATTTTTTACTGGAAGGTCAAAAGTTTCTGAAATTTTTACATAGTACTTCGGCGCAAATTGTTTATTTTATCCTAAGTTTTCAGAATTTTTGGAGTTAAAGGAGTATGGTAAATGTTCAGATTGCTACAGACTGTCCTTTTTTTGACAGATTCTATTTTTGATGCATTGTTTTGCATGTTTTGATGGAATTATGGATTGTATCATTGGCATAAGACATGGAGAAGTTATAATATAGTAGGTATAATGCAAAAATAAAATATAATGGGTTTGCAACAGTACTTAAACTAGTGATTTGCTTTGTTATACTAACGGATCTCACAAGGGTTTTGTTAAGTTTTGTCTGATTGAAGTTTTCAAATTTTGGGTGAGATCACGATGGATGAAGGAATAAGGAGTGGCAAGAGCCTAAGCTTGGGGATGCCCGAGGCACCCCAAGGTAATATTCAAGGACTCCTAAGCAACTAAGCTTGGGGATGCCCCGTAAGGCATCCCCTCTTCGTTCTGACGACCATCGGTAATTTTACATGGAGCTATATTTTTATTCTTCACATGATATGCACAAATTCTTGGAGCGTCTTTTGTTTTTATTTTTTTCCTTTTTATTTTATGCACCATGCTGGTATGAGATAGTCCTTGGTTGATTTATAGAATGCTCTATGCACTTCACTTATACCTTTTGAGTATGGCTTTATAGAATGCTTCATGTGCTTCACTTATATCATTTGAAGTTTGGATTGCTTGTTTCTCTACACATAGAAAACCGCCCTTTGTAGAATGCTCTTTTGCTTCACTTATAATTGTTAGAGCGTGGGCATATCTTTTGTAGAAATAATTAAACTCTCATGCTTCACTTATATCTATTGAAAGAGTTAATAGGAATTGGTCATTCACATGGTTAGTCATAAAATCCTACATAAACTTGTAGATGACTGAGTATGATATGTTCGATTCCTTGCAATAGTTTTGCGATATTGAGGTGGTAATATGGGGCATGCTAGTAATAGTATTAATAATGATGTTAAGGTAAGTAAGTCTTTATGCAAGTAAATCCTCACACATGTAAAGTAGTGGCCGCTGACATTAGCGGTGAGGTCGGAGCATAATTTATCCTCGATTGAAATCCTTTGTGTTGTTTGAATCGGCGGTGCGCGATGGTTAAATCCTACCAACCTCCCTCTTAGGGGCATGTGCATAGTACTTTGCTTCGAGGGCTAATAAAACTTTCACAGTAAGTATATGAGCTCTTTATGATTAATGTTGAGTCCATGGATTATACGCACTCTCACCTTTCTGCCAGTGCTAGCCTCTCTAGTATTGCGCAACTTTCGCCGGTGCATAAACCCTCCTTATATCTTCCTCAAAACAGCCACCAGACCTACCTATCATGGCATTTCCATATCCATTCCAAGATATATTGCCATGCAACTTCCATCATCATCATATACATGACTTGAGCGTTCATTGTCATATTTCTTTGCATGATCGTAAGATTGCTAGCATGATATTTTCATGGCTTTTCTGTTTTTTGATATCTTTGCTATGCTAGATCATTGCACATCCGGGTACACTGCCAGAGGCGTCCATATAGAGTCATCTTCTATTAGTTGTATCGAGTTGTAATTCTTGAGTTGTAAGTAAATAAAAGTGTGATGATCATCATTATTAGAGCATTGTTCCATGTGAGGAAAGGATGATAGAGACTATGATTCCCTCACAAGTTGGGATCAGACTCCGGACTTGAAATAAAAAAGAGGCCAAAGAGCCCAAAATAAGGAAAAAAATAAAAGAGGCCAAAGAGCCCAAAAAACAAAAAAAAAGATAAATGAAAAAAATGAGAGAAAAAGAGAGAAGGGACAATGTTACAATCCTTTTCCACACTTATGCTTCAAAGTAGCACCATGTTCTTCAAGATAGAGAGTCTCCTATTTTGTTACTTTCATATATCACTAGTGGGAATTTTTCATTATTGAACTTTGCTTGTATATTCCAATGATGGGCTTCCTCAAAGTGCCCTAATCTACATTAGCAAGCAAGTTGGATGAACACCCACTTAGTTTTCAGTTTGATCTTTCATACACTTATAGCTCTTAGTGCATTTGTTGCATGGAAATCCCTACTCCTCTCATTGATATTGATTGATTGGCATCTCCATAACCCGTTGATCCGCCCAATTAATGCGAGACTTTCTTCCTTCTCCTATTGATCCTTACGACCATATTTTGTTCCACCCATAGTGCTATATCTATGGCTCACGCTCATGTATTGAGTGAAGTTGAAAATGCTGAAGCGTGTTAGAAGTACGATCCAATTGCTTGGTTTGGTACCAAGGTGCTCATGATTTATACTTTATGCAGGGAAGACTTAGTGTTTCATGCTTACCACAATTAACTATATAGAGGTTGTTTCCTTTAGCTCCGTTATTACGAAAGGCAATGATGAATTACATGCATGACTTGTATTATACTTTTGCTTTTAATTTGATAGACTATTGCCTTGAATCACTCGTCTCTTAATATTCATGCCATGATTAGATTTTATGATCAAGATTATGATAGGTAGCATTCCACATCAAAAATTATCTTTTTTATCATTTACCTACTCGAGGATGAGCAGGAATTAAGCTTGGGGATGCTGATACGTCTCTATTGTATCTATAATTTTTTATTGTTTCATGCCAATATTCTACAACTTTCATATACTTTTGGCAACTTTTTATATTATTTTTGGGACTAAAATATTGAATCAGCGCCTAGTGTCAGTTCCTGTTTGTTGCATGTTTTTTGTTTCGTAGAATATCCATACCAAAATAAAGTCCAAACATGATAGAAATTTACAGAGATTTATTGTGGAATATTTATGATTTTTGGGAAAAAGAATCAAGAGTTAATACCCGAGGGGCCCAGAAGCCCTAGGGACACGTCATCCTACCAAGGGCGCGGCCAGGAGGATGGTGGGGGCCCTTTAAGGCGGTTGGTGCCCTTCTTTCGCCACAAGAAAGCTAATATCCGGATACGTGTTAAAATTTCAGCCCAATATCAGAGTAATGGATCTCCGGGATTTTAAGAAACGGTGAAAGGCCAGAATTTGAAAAGGGAGAAACATAAGTAAACAGAGGGAGAGATCAATTCTCGGAGGGGCTCGTGCCCCTCCGATGCCATGGACCATAGGGGAAACCCTCATCCCATATAGGGGGAGGTCAACAAAGAAGAAGAAGGAGGGGGCTCTCTCCCCCTCTCTCTCATGGTGGCGCTGGAACTCCGTCGGGGCAATCATCCTATGATGGCGATCTACTCCAACAACTCCGTCATCTTCATCACCTTCCCCCATCTATCTACAGCGGTCCACTCTCCCGCAACCCGTTGTACCCTCTACTTGAACATGGTGCTTTATGCTTCATACTATTATCCAATGACGTGTTGACATCCTATGATGCTTGAGTAGATTTTTGTTGTCCTATCGGTAATTGGTGAATTGCTATGGTTGGTTTAATTTGCTTGTGGTTAAGTTGCTATCCTTTGGTGCCCTTCATATGAGCGCGCATCTGGATCACACCATAGGGTTAGTTGCATGTTGATAGGTCTATGCATTGGAGGTCATGGGTGACAGCACCTTCAGCCTTGAAGGGGGGCCACTATATATCTCAATGTTATGGTTAGGTTTTACGTTAATGAACGTTAGTAGTTGCGGATGCTTTCTAATAGTTCCAATCATAAGTGCATAGAATTCCAAGTAAGGGACGACATGCTAGCAGTAGCCTCTCCCACATAAAAACTTGCCATCGGTCCAGTAACATAGTCAATTGCTAAGGGACAATTCCGCCAATCCTACCACCACTAATGCACACTCGTTACACTAAGTTGATTGTTTCTTTATTTAAACAACACCTAATTTTTAATTTATGTTCTTTATTATATATCTTGCAAACCTATCTTACCACACCTATAAAGTACTTCTAGTTTCATACTTGTTCTAGGTAAAGCAAACTTTAAGGGTACGTAGAGTTGTATCAATGGTCGATACAACTTGAAGGGAATAGAAATCCTACCTTTAGCTCCTCGTTGGGTTCGACACTCTTATTTATCGAGAAAGTCTACAACTGATCCCCTATACTTGTGGGTTGTCAGAAGACATTATGTCACTCGCAAGTGCCGCCTGGAAGCCGAGACAACTGCCTTCTTTGCATCCATGAAGTCTGTTGAAACAAATGAGGCCTAAATGTAGCACAATAGTGTCGTTCGTCCAGCTTACAGTGGTAAAGCTAGTTTCTCGAACAAGGCGATGGACAAGCAGAGTCAGCGAAGAGTGAAATGATGGTTGCTTCGTCTGTGCTTTGTGATTTGACGCCTCACTACTTCGTGATTTGTGATAGAATGGAGTAGACTCTGTGCTCTATGCATGCATCCATGCATGGGAGAAAGAGGAGAGAGTGGTTGCATTTTTTCTATTCCATCAATTGATTTTGCATTGGCGCACCCGGGAGCTTCGGTTCCCTCTTTTTGGCTTTGGCAGGAACCTCCACAATGGTTCCATCGATGCCAAAAGCTATTTTACCATTTGGCTACACATTGTGGATGCCCTAAAGTGTACCACTTCATTTTGCTCCTTGGTGCGGTCTATATAAATCTTTATTATATTGATCTAAAAAAACATATCAAAATTAGTAAAAAAAGGAGGTACTTTTGCCGTGTGGAAGGGAGGGGAGGTTGGCCAGGTGGTTTCCTAACATGTGGTCCCACGTGTTAGTGATTGATACGTCTCTAACGTATCTATAATCTTTTATATTTCCATGCTATTATAGTATCAATCATGGATGTTTTATATGTAATTATATGCAATATTATATCATTTTTTAGGACAAACCTATTAACTCAGTGCCAAGTGCCAGTTGTTTTTTGCCTGTTTTTGGGGACAACCCTATTAAATTAGTGCGAAGCTTCTAGGAAATCAATACCAAATGAAGTCCAATTGCCACAAAACTTTTTGACGTTTTTTTTTCTGGACATAAGAGTCCCTAGAAGCTTCAGGAGAGGCCAGAAGGCGAAGGAGCAGGCCACAAACCACATGGGCGCCCCTAGGGGGTAGGCGCGCCCATTTGCCTTGTGGGCCCCTCATTCCTCCGTTTGACCTAATTCCAACTCTATACATTCTCTAAAATCGGGAAACCAATAGAGAGCCACCCAAAATACTTTTTTCGCTGCCTCAAACCTCTGTTCTTGCAAGATTCCATCAGGTGGCCTTTTTGGAACTCTGTTGGAGGGGGGGTCGATCGTGGAGGTGTCGAAACCGGCAGATCTCGAGTAGGGGGGCCTAGCTGTACATCTGAGGACCAATGGTAACTATGAACAAAGGACATCGTATTTACCCAGGTTCGGGCTCTCTTAATGGAGGTAAAACGCTACTCTTTCTTGATTATATTCGATTGGTATAGGGGTTACAAGAGTTGATCTACCTTGAGATCGATTCGGCTATCCCTAGATCATGTAGCCTAGCAATGTTGTGATCCTGCCTCCGATCTACCCTCCGGTTTATATAGACACCGGAGGGGCTTAGGGTTGTACAAAGTCGGTTTTACAGAAAGAGTTAACATATCTGGACACTTATACTTGCCATCCATGCATACAGGAGTCCCTACCAGACTCGAGAGGTGATCTTTTGTCTTGTATCTTGATGGCCCATCAGTCCGACTCACATCCAATAAACCGGACGCCCGAGGACACCCTAGTCCAGGACTCCCACAGTAGCCCCTGAACCAGTCTTCAATGATGATATATTCGACGTTCAGATTGTCTTAGGCATTGCAAGGTGGGTTCCTTAAAGAATACACATTGTCTTTACTCTGTAAAATAATTTTATCTGGCATTTCATACTAAACACAACCCTTAGCCACGAAGGAGGGATATATAAAAAAAATAAGAACAGTGTCTTTTACTGACAACTTTTTCTGGCCAAATGTCATACTTGACTCTTCGGCATTTTGAACCATTTTCCCACCCCCGCGTTCCGTGTCTCGAGGCCACGCCTCATTGGCACGTCCTGTCAAAACAGAGATCGTGCCCACTTAGTACAAGATTGCAACGCTTTCATTGGTAATAAGCGAGATTCAACGCACGAGTGGGGGGCGGTTGGCATTTTTACTGCCTATAAGAGGGCAATGGATCTTTACTTTCTCCCCCACGCCTTCACATCTCCTCAGCCTTCCAATCTCCCAAGCTCTCTGCGCCTGCAATGTTTCCGTCTTTCTCACCACCACCAGCAGCTCCTCCGTCCATGGCTGGATCTGGCTCCAAAGGCAAGTGGGAGGCCTCCTCCGTCACGGAGAAGGAGATAAAAGATCTCCGGAGTGCGGGGTACCTCGCCGCCAACATCAAGCATAGGCTACCCCCCCCCGAAGGCCAAGTCATTCCCACTCCGGAGGCCGGCGAAGTGGTCGTATTTCTTCCCCACTTCCTTAGAGGGTTAGATTTTCCACTCCACCCGTTCATCCGTGGACTCATGTACTACGACGGGCTAGATCCACGATCTAGCCCTGAACTCTTTCCTCCACATCTCGGTGTTCATCATCGTGTGTGAGGCTCTCCTCCGCGTCCACCCACACTTCGGCCTATAGCTCAAGGTCTTCAACGTTAAGCCGAAGGTGCTCGACGGGCAGCACGCGGACTACGGCGGAGCTCCGATCAGCAAGCTATCGAACACCACATGGCCCAAGGGGCCCTTCATGGAGACCATGAAGATCTAGCAACAGGAGTGGTTCTACATCACTGAGCCGAGCGGCAGTAAGTGGGTGGCGATTCCGGAGTTCAAATCCGGACCCCCCATGAGGCTCACCTCCTGGAACATGAAGGGCCACCACTGGGGGTCCTACATGGAGGTGTAGGCGCTGCAAATGCGCATCACCAACATGCTGGGGAAGAATGTGGGTTTAACTAACATGGTTCAAATTATGCTCTTTCCCCGCATTCCCTGCTAGCACCGGGCTTCCCCCATGTGGGAATTCAAGCCGGAGGAGCCGCGGACTCTACAACATTTCCTCAGCACCACGCATGAGGGAATGTGGAAGCTGCTCTTCAAGGCACAGAAGAGCTGGCCCATGGAGACGGAAGACGTCGGCCTCAACGACATGAATCCATCCTCTCCCGTAAGTGTTCGATATCTCCGAAGACATACCTAGTTTATATATATATTCTGTTACCCTTTCTGAACTGACGTAGTTCACAGTTTGGACTGACGTGGTTTTCCACTTGAACTGATCTTCCTGCGTGTAAGACGGACGAAAACAGAGGATGCAACATGGAGCTTCCGGTCGTTCTCTGGCGCGATGATGCGGGCCATTCATTGCTAGAGGAGACATGTAAGGGGTTCCGCACGTGCGCGCGCTCACCTAGTTGTGTTTTGCGATCTGTAGTCGCCGGAGGTGACGGCATGGGCATTTTGGTGGCGGACGTGTTTTGGGCGTTGGTGTTTACCGTGGTGTTCGTAGGCCTCAATTTACGTCTTGTTTGTTGTTTTTGATGTGAGAATTATCTGTATGTTAGAGTTTTTGGAGATTAATTTCATGTGTAATTTTTGATTACAAGTTTTTGTGTTCTTGGTATTTTTCCATGCCCGCCATGCAAATTTGTTCTTTGTTTTCTGTTGTTTTACTTTTGAATTGGCGTTGCAGGGAGAGATATGAGGATTGTATAAAAACATTTGTGTTGTCAATTTTCCTTCTTTGAGTTGTTTCTAGCCCGGATTCCCATGTTATTTTGTCATTGGCGGAGGTGGTGTATGGCGGCTGACTGTATCCTGCGATTTCTTCTAATCTGGTCAAACTGTGTAATTAAGTTGCGTGTTTTTCAGTGTTGTCTGAATTGCTGCCGTATGTGTAGTTGGACTGATGCGTGTCAAAGTTGTCTTACTGTGCGTTGACATCGGAACTGGCTTCGTACGGATACCTCTGCACTTCCTTATAAAGCCCAATCCCTCTATCACTTTCATTCTAGCAGCTATAACCAAAGAAAAGCGAGATGGATCCTGAGCGGGGAGAGGTCACAGAGGAGGAGGGGGACGCCATAGATGTGAGGGCTGTAGTGGCGGAGCAGAGGAGGAGGAGGCGCAGGCGCAGGCAGATGGCACGACGTGCTCCTGAGGAGGAACTAGAGGCAGAGTTCAACAGACGCCTTGCACGCGAGGTGATGGATACTTGCAACTCCAATGATTTGGAGCTTCTTTTCCCAGAGGGTAGGGGAAGGAACCATATTCAGATCATTAGTTGGGCTAGGGCGAGAGCAGCCATGGCTCCACATCCATCCACCAGGGCCAAATGGCGTCATTTCTTTGATCGTTATGATTGAAGTAGTGAATATTATGTTTTTAAGATTTTTGTTGTGAGGGAGCAGATTTTTGAATGACTAAATGAATTCAACTGTTTTATCTCTGAATGTGTTGTATTCTTTGCATATGTTTGACATGTGCACTTTTGAACTGCTTGTTTATCTGAAGTTGAACTGATTTGCTGTCAAATGTTGCATGGCTTGTATAATAACTATTTCCTACCAGCTGGCTGCCCGGCTACCTATTTATTATTTTTATAATCTACGAGTCTCCTTGTCTATAAATTGTATCCATCTATGTGTGGTGTGTGGCCAAGTCTCCCCCCTCATTTTTCTTCCTTCTTCCAGAATCAGATCTAGGTTCCTCCCTCTTCTCTTTGTTGTTTTCTTCCCTGTTCTTGTCTGTTCCATGGAGGATTGTTCATGCAGATGCCTGGCAAAGATGGCGCGCATTGCTGACGGCTGTGTGTATGAATCTGGTTTGGAGCTCACCTAGACTCAGCGTCGTGGGCAACTTTCTTGTCTGCTGTACAGCAACCATGGGTTTCGTACACCCTATGTTTGTCGCCTGACAGTTAGTGACTTGAAGGAATCATGGGTATGTGTTTGTATTCGTTTTGTTTTCTACTTTTTTGTTGGTCTCTGTCTGAATCCCATGGACTGAATCTCTAGTTTAGTCTTTTGAATAGTTTGTCTATATTTTTTATTTGGTTTTGTCAGAATTTAACAGTAGGGATTTTTGTGTGTATTTGTTCATTACTTAACAGTATTTTATCCATTTTTGTATAATCCTTGATCTATTTTTTGTCAGATGTTTTTACTGTAGGTGTATTGATATGTATATTTCTTCAGTTTAGTTAGTTCACATGTCTAGTTAGTTTTGTTATATTGTGTTGGTCCAGATTTTTTTCTTTTTTAGTTTTATGCAAACCATTCCTATATCTGTGTAAAAATTCAGTTATGTCAGGTGTTCACTTTGTTTTGTACTCCCATGCCCATTTGCAGAAAATGTCACCCAGGATCAGGATTGTTGCTCCTAGTTCCGGTGTTTTGAAGATGGAGACTTCAAACAAAAATGGGTATTAGTTGATGGAAGTTTCCTACCACATCGACTTTGATGGTTGCATCAACCTAACTACTGGATAGAAGGAGTTTGTGGCAGAGTCTGGATTTGAGGATGGTGATGTTGTTATGGTTATGTTCTCCAGGGAAGATGACTCTCTGACATTCAGAATTTATGTGCTATAGGTTTAAATGTGGCAAATGACGCCGGTTGTGAGATTTGTGTGTGGTTGATTATGTTGCAATATTGTTTCTTTTAAAAAATTTGCATGTGAGATGGTTGAATTGTATGGTATTACCAGATGGTTTGGAACAAGTTATGTAATGCTTCTCCTATTGTTTTGCTCAAGTATAACTGTTTTATTTATATATTCTTTATATTAGTATGGAACAATTCTATAGTTGAACTGATGGGCATCCTTTGTTTTGACTGGTATATTTTCATGTACATAACTCGCAGACGGTGCTATACGCTGATGATGTTTTTAGAACCCCCTTTTGGGTATTGAGTTTGCTGAACTTACAATCTGTTAATGATAGTACTGAAAAATTTTAGGTTGTCAATTACCAATCAAATTTGTTTGTTGTATGACATTTTTTCTTACTTTTTTACATGAATTTTGGAGCACATGTTTTCTTTTTTATAGTTGAATAATGATAGTTCTAGTATTTTTTAAAATTAAAAGATTTTAATCTTTGCTCCACAGTACATTTTTTTACTTGAACCTTATGAATTGTAGTAGCTGAACTTTTTATAAATTTGTTTCTGAATATTTACAATCTTCTATGTTAAATTTTCCAAAAAATATATATTTTATTTTAATTTATTTTACTTCTTACCATTAAGATGTGTTTGAACTTTTTACAATATTTTTTGTTTTTGAACTGATTTCTTGTGAGGTTTTTTTAAAATTATCTGCATTTTTTTGTCGTGTGTAATCTGTTGGATTTTTGTAATGGGGCGAAGTACTATGTTGGGTTTTTTGTCGTTGTTTTCGGCCCGGATAGCTCGTCCGCGCGGCTATGCAGCACGGCGTGCGCGTGTGCTATGGGTTTAGTCCCACCTCGCTAGTCGAGGGGGCTCTAGACCTGTTTATAAGCGTAGCCGAGGCTCGCCAGTCGAACTCCTATGAACACTTACCTGAGCGCTTATACACGGCGCTCGTTCTCTCTCTCTCTTTACCTGTGGGCCCTGAACGGCGGGCCCTGCGTTGTGCGGATTACTAGGGATTCGCCCACGGGCTCGAGTTCAAGAATCTAGCATCGCCAGGGCCTGCGCCTATCCTTGGGCGGTTAATTTTTTCCTTTTTGGTTGTTTGAATCTAGTACTTGACTCCACCAGTAACTTTTATTGGTACTATTTTGTCCTTGGGGGGTCAATTTTTTTTCTTTTTTTTTGTTGTTTGAATCTAGTACTTGACTCCACTAGTGACTTGGACTGATACTTTTTTTGTTCTAGTTCTTGTGAGTTTTGTTCTACGAACGAGCCGTAGCAGGCGACGACGCGGCGTGCCCCCACATAGCACCGAGGGGCATAGTTGTACTGACACATTGTGAGGATTACTAGGGATTCACCCATGGGATCAAGTTCAAGTATCTAGCATCGTCAGGGCCTGCGCCTGTCCTAGCGCGAGGCCGAGCCGAGGGGAGGTAATCCCGGCGAGGCCGAGCCAGGAACGAGCCGTATTAGGCGACGACACAGCGTGCCGCGGTGTCGCATGCGGAGGCGAGTCCGAAACAAGACTTGCCCCGCACCGCATCGAGGGGCATAGTTGTACTCACACATCTTCCTTGTATGGACTTGCCCCCATTATCTATATTAGGGGTGTGTGGGTGCGTGTGTGGGGTGGAACAGAATAACCGCACTGCGCCTGTCAAACGAGCGCACTGCCGCGTTAGCACGAGGCCGAGCCGGGGGGGAGGGGGGAGGGACCCCCCTCCCCCATCCCGGCGAGGCCGAGCTAGGAACGAGTCATAGTAGACGACGACGAAGTGTGCCGCGGCGTCGCATGCAGAGGTGAGTCCGTAACATGACTTGCCCCCGCACCGCACCGAGGGGCATAGTTGTATTGACACATCTTCCTTGTATGGACTTGCCCCCATTATCTATATTAGGGGTGTGTGGGTGCGTGTGGGGGGGGGGACAGAATAACTGCATTCCACCTGTCAAACGAACGCACTATCGCGTTAGCGCAAGGCTGAGCCGGGGGGGAGGGGGGTCGGGACCCCCCGCCCCGATCCCGGCGAGGCTGAGCCAGGAACGAGTCGTAGCAGGCGACGATGCAGCATGCCGCGGTGTCGCATGCGGAGGCGAGTCCGTAAGATGACTTGCCCCCGCACCGCACCGAGGGGCATAGTTGTAGTGACACATCTTCCTTGTATGGACTTGCCCCCATTATCTATCCTAGGGGTGTGGGGGTGTGTGGGGGCAGAATAACCGCACAACGCTTGTCAAATGAGCGCACTACCGCGTTGGCGCGGGGCCGAGCCGAGGGGGAGGGGGGTAGGGACCCACTCTCCCCCATCCCGGCAAGGCCGAGCCAGGAACGAGCCGTAGCAGGCGACGACATGCCGTGCCGCGGCATCGCATGCGGAGGCGAGTCCGTAACAAGACTTGCCCCCGCACAGCACCAAGGGGCATAGCTGTACTGACACATCTTCCTTGTATGGACTTGCCCCAATTATCTATATTAGGGGTGTGTGGGTGCGTGTGTGGGGTGGAACAGAATAACCGCACTGCGCCTGTCCAACGATCGCACTGCCGCGTTAGCACGAGGCCGGGCCGGGGGGGGAGGGGGGAGGGACCCCCCTCCCCCATCCCGGCGAGGCCGAGCTAGGAACGAGCCGTAGCAGACGACGACGAAGTGTGCCGCGGCATCGCATGCAGAGGTGAGTCCGTAACATGACTTGCCCCCGCACCGCACCGAGGGGCATAGTTGTACTGACACATCTTCCTTGTATGGACTTGCCCCCATTATCTATCTTAGGGGTGTGTGGGTGCATGGGGGGACAGAATAACCGCACTGTGCCTCTCAAATGAGCGCACTGTCGCATTAGCGCGAGGCCGAGCCGGAGGGGAGGGGGTCGGGACCCATCCTCCCTCATACCGGCAAGGCCGAGCCAGGAACGAGCCGTAGCAGGCGACGACACGGCGTGACGCGGCATCACATGCGGAGGCGAGTCCATAACATGACTTGCCGCCGCACCGCACCGAGGGCATAGTTGTACTGACAGATCTTCATTGTATGGACTTGCCCCCATTATCTATCTTAGGGGTGAGTGGGTGCGTGTGGGGGGGGGACAGAATAACCGAACTGCGCCTGTCAAACGAGCGCACTGCCGCGTTGGCGCGGGGCCGAGCCGGGGGGAAGGTCGGGACCCCCTCCCCCATCCCGGCGAGGCCGAGCCAGGAACGAGCTGTAGCAGGCGACGACACGGCGTACCGCGGCATCGCATGCGGAGGCGAGTCCGTAACATGACTTTCCCCCGCACCGCACCGAGGGGCATAGTTATACTGACACATCTTCCTTGTATGGACTTGCCCCCATTATCTATCTTTGGGGTGTGTGGGTGCCTGTGGGGGGAATAGAATAACCGCACTGCGCCTGTCATATGAGCACACTGTCGCATTAGCGCAAGGCCGACTGGGGGGAGGGGGGTCGAGACCCCCCTTCCCCCATCTCGCCAAGGACGAGCCAGGAACGAGCCGTAGCAGGCAACGACGCGGCGTGCAGCGGCGTCGCATGCGGAGGCGAGTCCATAACATGACTTGCCCCCGCACCGCACTGAGGGGCATAGTTGTACTCACACATCTTCCTTGTATGGACTTGCCCCCATTATCTATCTTAGGGGTGTGTGGGTGCATGTGGGGAGGGGGACAGAATAACAACATTGCGCTTGTCAAACGAGTGCACTGCCGCGTTAGCATGAGGCCAAGCCGGGAGGAGGGGGTCCGGGACCCCCCTCCCCCATTCCGGTGAGGCCGAGCCAGGAAAGAGCTGTAGCAGGCGACGACGCGGTGTTTCGTGGCATTGCATGCAGAGGCGAGTCCGTAACATGACTTGCCCCGCACCGCACCGCACCGAGGGGCATATTTGTACTGACACATCTTCCTTATATGGACTTGCCCCCATTATCTATCTTAGGGGTGTGTGGGTGCATGTGTGTGGGGGGAAACAGAATAACTGCACTATGCCTGTCAGACAAGCGCACTGCCGCGTTAGCGCGAGGCCGAGCCGGGGGGAGGGGGGTCTGGACGCCCACTCCCCCTTCCCGGCGAGGCCAAGCCAGGAACGAGCCGTAGCAAGCGACGACGCGTCGTGCCGCGGCGTCGCATGCGGAGGCGAGTCCGTAATATGACTTGCCCCCGCACCGCACCGAGGGGCATAGTTATACTGACACATCTTCCTTGTATGGACTTGCCTCCATTATCTATCTTAGGGGTGTCTGGGTGCGTGTGGGGGAAGGAAACAGAATAACCGCACTGCGCCTGTCAAACGAGCGCACTGCTAGGAACGAGTCGTAGCAGGCGATGACACGGCGTGTCGCGGCGCCGCATGCGGAGGCGAGTCCGTAACATGACTTGCCCCCGCACCGCACTGCACCGCACCGATGGGCAAAGTTATACTAACACATCTTCCTTGTATGGACTTGCCCCCATTATCTATTTTAGGGGAGTGTCGGTGCGTGTGTCTGTGAGGGGGACAGAATAACCGCACTGCCACGTTAGTGCGAGGCCGAGCCGGGTGGGGGACCCCCCTACCCCATCCCGGCGAGGCCGAGCCAAGAACGAGCCGTAGCAGGTGACGACGCGGCGTGCCGCGGCGTCGCATGCGGAGGCGAGTCAATAACATGACTTGCCCCAGCATCGCCCTGAGGGGCATAGTTATACTGACACATCTTCCTTGTATGGACTTTCCCCCATTATCTATCTTAGCAGTGTGTGGGTGCGTGTGGGGGGAACAAAATAACCGCACTATGCCTGTCAAACAAGCGCACTGCCTGGAACGAGCCGTAGCTGGCGACGACGCGGCGTGCCGCTGCATCGCATGCAGAGGCGAGTCCGTAACATGACTTGCCCCCGCACCGCACCGCACCGCACCGAGGGGCATAGTTGTACTGACACATCTTACTTGTATGGACTTGCCCCCATTAGCTATCCTAGGGGTGTGTGGGTGCGTGTCGGGAAGGGGGACAGAATAACCGCACTGCCGCGTTAGCGAGAGGCCGAGTCGGGTGGGGGAGGGGGGTCGGGACCCCCTTCCCCCATCCCGGTGAGTCCAAGCCAGGAACAAGCCGTAGCAGGCGACGACGCGGCGTGCCGCGGCGTCGCATGCAGAGGCGAGTCCGTAACATGTCTTGCCCCTCGTTATGAATTATTTTTTCGATTGCACTTTATTGATAATTTTTATTGTACTATTGTGAATTATTATTTGTACTTTAGCCGTTTGTTTTCTCCCTCTATATTAATTTTTTTTTATTTTTGGTATTATCTTTTGTAACTGCCCAGGGATAGTGGGCTTCGCCACGGTTGTGGGCTTTAGCCGTCGGTTTTCACCCACTCACCTTTTAACCTCTGATCTTCCCCGTTCCGCTCCGCTCCCGTCCCCAAATCGATTCCTTCTTCGTTCCCCTCTTCTTCTCTTCTCGTAGGGAAGTTGCTACTCCTGTTTCGCCGCGGGAGCATCGGCCGGTGGGTTCAACCCCAGGAGTGGAGGTCTGGGTGCTCTGTTTGCTCCTTTTGCTCTGCCATCGACTTCGCTTGCGTCCTCTTATGTACAAATTTTCTCTCTATTTCTAATATATTGCTCTCTTGCTATCTCAGGCTGCACTCGCTAGGGTTCCTTTGCTCTTGAACGAGCGGTTGGCGGCAGTGATACTGGATTGCGTGGCAGATTTTGTGTTTGCTGGTAAGAGTTTTGCTTTATATGGCGGGCTTCATTTTTTAAATAGTTCAGAGCCCTAATTTTGTTCATGTGTATTGTAGATCTGGTTTGGCAGATGTTAGGAGTGTAGATCTCAATGGGTACATCATCCAGTCCGGACAAGTTGAATGCAGGTGATTTTCCCTGTATTTTGGATGATGTTTTAACAGATCTGGTTTTTAGGTTGTACAGGTGTTGCCGTATCGACTTTATAAGTTGTATGTATTTTGATAGCTGTTAATTTTGCCCTGGAATATGTGGTGTGTATGGTTTTGGTAGTTGACGCGACCTGCAGACACGTTTTAGTACTTATCACCATGTGTAGTTTGAACTGGTGTCCTGGCATTTGAATAGGTTGTAGTAGTTAGTGAAGAACTAGTATGGTGTTGAAAGAGTTGTCTTTTCTGAAGTTTGTTGTGCCAGTGGTGGGTTCATTTTGTTTTGTTGGGTGCACTTGTAGTGTTCACATAGTTGAATTGATTGCTTGTTCATGTACTTTTTTGCTAATTATGATGTTGTTGCAGATGTTGGAGTGCCGGTGCCTCCTGATTCTGACAAATCAGAACGCTTTCCAGATCTTGTGAATGTTATTTTTGAGACACCAAATCCTCTAGAAGAACTTGCGAATGTTGCTGGTGTTTCCCTTATATTTGCTCTTTTTTTATCAGCCTTGAATACATATATATGCTTAGTTACATCAGTTGTTCCTTTTGTTTGTGTCTGATGCTATGTGCGTTATTTATCTTGTCTCTGCAATGTTAATTGTGTTTCAATTTTATATGTGTGTGCTTATTATTGGTTTATGCAGTTAATGACAGCCATGGTGTTCCTGAGGACATTGTTGATGTTGTTAAAGATATTAATGATGGAATGTATTCTCTTAACGTTGATGATGGTGATGGCAGCTTGCAGTTGTCTGTTACTCAGTCACAAAGTGTTGATGGCACTGAGCCTATTACTCAGGCTGAGGATGTTCCTATGCAGTTACAGCTCGAGGATGAAAGGATAAGAAAGAAGAAGTGTGATTTCCAGAAGAGAAAGGAGTTGGAACGGCATCAAAAGGCTGCATGTGTGCAACAAAGTGATGAGGATGTTGCTAAAGCTCCTAAATGTGTAGGCGATGAAGGTGGTGACGTGGCCTTTTCAACTGTTGATGCCGGATCTCATGGAAGTGACATGCCTGTGAAGACAAACTTGATGCAAAGTCATTTGACGCAAGTGTTTTCTCGTGATACAGTTAAGGAGAAGAAAGCGGTTTTGAAGAGGAAGATGTCAGATCGAAATCATGATGGCACACAGAGGCGTAGCCCACGTGTGAAAGCTGGTTCCCAACCTGATAATAGCAAAGCTGATGGGGATAGTGTTGCTGTGAAAATTGGTCCAAGCACACTTGGTGGCTGCCCTATTCGTCGAAGTCCACGAGGTTTGACAAATAAGAAGCCTTCTTCGTCTCCTCTTCAAGAGCGGTCTTTGTTGATAGAAAATAAGAAGCGTAAAGTTCATCCTGCAAAGGTGAACAAAGGTGTGAAAACTGTGCTCGTGTCGAAGCTGAAGATGTTGTTTCTGAAGAAGATGATATTGAAGTTGATTCTGAAGATGAATTTGTAGTGGTATGTGTTTTGTACTGCATGTGACTTACTAGTTGTACTTGCAACGATTTAATTATGTTTGGGCTGGTATGCTGGCCAAGTAAGGCTGGTCATTGTTAGCATCAATTGAGGGTGGTACTGATATTGTTTTAATAGTTGAACTTATGCAATCTTTTCTTTTTTTTACTTGCCTTCATATGCTTGTTTTGTTTTCTATATTCATTTATTTAAGGTGTGGCTTCTTTATTTTCATTTACAGCCTGTTGGCGTTATGAGTCCGCTCAAGCCGGTGGGAGGCAATGCCGGAAAAGTTGCCTTGGATGAAGGTGACCAACGGAAATTGAACTTAACTGTGCGATGTTCGTCGGGAGAGGTTGAAGCTTGTGCTAAATTGCTCGAGAGTCGGCATGTGGCTAGGGTTCATGCATCTGGTTTTGGTTCTATCTTCAAGCGGAGGGTGAAGTCTAACATTTCCCGCCCTTTGATGGGAGTTTTGTACATGAGGATAGATCCTGATACAATGACTCTTGACATGGGTGAGGCTAATAAGAAGCTTCGCGTCACTAGAGATGGTATACAGCAATTATTTGGTTTCCCTCGTGGTGGTCATTCTGTGCCATGGCCGTCAGAGGACACATATGACGATGCTTTGATGAAGTTAAGATCGGAGCTTCACATTAGCAGGAACAAAGATATCAGGACAAAGGATTTGAGGAATAAGCTCAAGGTGCTCGTCAAGGATCCTAGCAAAGATGACCTTGGTCTGAAAGTATTCTTCATTATTGTGTTTATGAAGGTTGTGTTGCCTGGTTCTGCCCCGCGTGTTTCTAGAGAGGCAGCAATGTTTGAGGGTCTCGTCTTTGAGGACATGGCTAAAATGGATTATTGCCAGCTAATGGTTGATGAGCTTAGGAGGGATGTTGCCAAGTACCAAGATAGGGATACCATGGGGAAGGCAATCACAGGCTATGCTATAGGGCCTGTACTGATGTACCTTGACTGCCTTATCCGTGGCAAGACTACGGAGCCTGACATGCGAGTCCCCCGCATATGTTTCATGGATCCTGTCAAGCTTTCTGATCTGGTTGATGCAGATTTGATAAAAAAAGGCAATGCAAATCAAAAGACTTGGGTGAGTTTTATTTATTTTGTGTCTTGCAGACCTTTTTTTATTTTAGGTATAGCTATTTCTTGCTGTAGTGGACATGTGTACTGCAGAGTTATCTGTTTAGATTTTGTCATTTCTTAAGCTTTGTGAGGTTTAGGTATGGTTTTTTAGTACTGTTGTTTCATGTGTGGTTGAACTGAATAACTTTTTTCAACTGGCCTATTGGTAAATACTAACAAATTGGCAATGACAGTTAAAGATTGATAGTGGTGTTGATTTTAAATCTGTTAAGATCATGTTTTATTTTTCCCTATGTGTTGCATTGATTGATTAATTATTTTTCCCTGGTTTGTAGTGGAAAACTCAATAGGAGGTTGTTTTTTCCGAGTGTATAAACGGCCAGTCCTGGAGATGCCGTTGTCTCAGGTTCTGAACTTTTCATCTCTGCATGATGAGTTGAGAGATGGACGTGGTGTTGAGGGTGCTGGTTATGTCCCCCCTAGCCCTAGTAATTCTAGTACTTCACAGAGGCAGGGTTTTGGTATTGATGTTGTTGTTTCTGCGTTGGAGCACGCTGAGCATATTTTAAGGAATGTGTGTTCTGAACTGCAAAAGGTCCCAACACAGTTGAGCGTTTGAGTTGTATCAATGGTATCCTTCCTGAAGGTCATCAATTTAATGCTGAGGAAGCTGTTGACTACATTGAGATGGAGAGAATTTTAATTGGTGATATGCGTGACGGTGCCGCTAATCTAGTTCAGAGCTCGGTTCGTCTGTTGAACAACATGAAGCGTTTCAAAACTATGCAAGACTCTCGCTGCAAGCCATATGAAGAAAGTGCAAATGTTGTTATCAAGCAGATTGAGCAGGATGAGGCTGCTGCCACAGACAGCAGGGGTAGTGATGGTACTAAGGCTAATGTTTCTGATGAGGAAATGAATGATGTTGGCTTTGGAGCGTCCTGTCGTTGATGTGAGTCAGTCCTCGGTGTTTGCAATTTTTACTACGTTGTTCTGCTGTTAGTATTGTAGTTGAACTTCCTCATCTTCATCTATTTATTAAAAAAATTCTTTCATGCAGATTGAGTAGGATGCGGCTGCTGCCACCGACAGCAGGGCTGATGAAGGTACTGAGGCTAATGTTTCTGATCACCATATGAACTATGTTGGTTTGGAGCACCCTGTTGTTGATGTGAGTGAGTCCTCAGTGTTTGTATGTTTTTACTATGTTGTTTTACTGTCAGTATTGTAGTTGAACTTTCTGATCTTCATCTGTTTAATAATTTTTCTTTTCATGCAGGAGACCAGTCATAATGTTGAGGCTGCTATTGACCATGGAGTTAATGATCCATCTACTGATAAGTGCAAGGTTATTTTTATTTTTATTGTGTTTATTCATATTTTCTTGAGTTTTCATGCGCACCAATGTGTCTTTCTTGTTCATTTTTCTATCCCACACCGTTAAGAGTTTGCAAGTGATACCTACCTTTTCTGTTGTTGTGATTCAATTCCTTGTGTTTATTGTCGCTAATAATAGCATTGTTTTTTTTGCCTCATTACATTTGAATCAGGGTCCGCTTGTTGGCGACGAGCCTTGTTTGCCCGTTGGTGATGTTGCTTTGAATGTTAGCAGCAGCAAGATCGATGATGTTGTTGTGAATGCTTCTAAGGTTTCTTTTTCTGTGCACCTCTTGGTAGCTTATTTTTTATTGTTAGTTTTGCTCATATTATTCACTTTTTCTAAATTTTTATTTTCGTCAGATTACTGTTGTTGAGCGTGAGGTTGTCCTTAGTGGTGGAGATGATGCTCGTGGTGTTCCATTGAGTAGTGGGCGCAATGTTGGTACCAAAGTTGCTGATGAGGATGCTGGTGCTGCCAGCATACTTGATGCCAAATCGCCTGGTGTTGGTATTGCTGGGAATGAAAATGTTTCTGATTGTGAAGATTTGTCGCCGGAGAATTTCCCGCCTGGAGGTCTTGATTACGGTGATGCATTGCAAGATGCTTCTAGCGTGGAGGAGGTTCCATCCGAGGATGGTGATTTACTTCTGTTAATTTCTTCCGACCCGTTGATGCAGGAGGCGCTCTTGTCGTCCCAAGATTTTCTTTCTATAGACCCTGAAAGCGCACCAATATTGGTGTCCTCTCAATATGTCCCGTCGTCAAACCCTGAAACTGGAGGCATATTGGTCCCATGACATGAACTACCATCGTCGTCAAACGCTGATAGTCCAGGTAAGGACTTGTAAATGAGGCGTACTTCTCAATTTTGGCATTTTGGACATGTTCACTTGTAGTGATTGAACTTATTATTTTTCTTCTTTTTCTGCAATCAGAAAGTGGTAATGTTGTTAAGGTTGATACGTTTTTCTTCGCTGTTAGGAGGTTGCGCACAAATAGTACGAAATTGTTAGTTTGGGATTTTGCCCGTACCATTATTGTCTCTTTTTCTTTCTCTCATATGATTATTGTTGTTGTTGCAGTAGTTTTAATTCATGTAATCTTTTGTGTTTTTCTAGTCATAAGCCGATGTTTCAAAACAAAGAATGTGATGCCAGTGTTGGTTCTATTGCTAAAGCATTTGTCCCCACTGGCATGCTCAACTCAGACAGTGCTGATGTTGTCTTATATTCTCTACGTCAGAAGTACCGAGACACTGACAAGTTGATAGTTCCCAGATGGGTGACGGTCAGTATTTTGCTTTTTGTAAATAGGATGATAACTTGTTTTTCCAATTTTCTAACTGTTTGTTGTTCTTTTTGTACAACAGACCAAGATCCATAATGGAAATATTGATTCCAATGTGCTAAATTGGTTCATGAGATCAGGTGCTGATGGTTTTGACCAAGTTGGTGAACTTGTATGTTTTGTACTCATGAACTAGAAGTTTCATGTTTTCTTGCAGGTTTGGGAGGTGGGGGAATGAACTTGATTAGCCTGCTTTTACACCTATACTTATGAATGATGTGTGCTTCTTTTTTTAAAGCTGCACTTATTGTCGCAAGGAAATTGAACTGATATGTTTGTTCCTCAATTTTGGGCGGTGGATATAAACTCTTATGATTATCTGATTTTTGTTTGTACTTCTGAATTTCAATTTCTCTCTTTTATTTTATTGTTTGGAGGCTGAATTTTTTGTTTCATTATGATTTGTTAAATTCATTTTTCCTCTGCGATTTTTTTCCAGCTTCTTTTCCCTAGTTTTGATCCGCCGTCATTTGTGGCTACCATGAAGCCTAGCGAAGAATCTGGGCATTGGTGCTTGATTGTTCTGAATTTGAAGTTCCGTCCTTTTGAGTGTCTTGATTCAGTCTGTGATGAAACCTGGGATGATGCAGTTAGATTCCTAAGGAATATAACAGATAATATAAAGAAGCTTTGGAGGGAGTCGAGTGTAGACAGGTCCAAACCATTCTCGCCGGTGCATATTGATGGTTTCTCTTATGAGTTTGTGCGGGTGCCGCAGCAGGAAAACACGTGAGTATCTGTTTTTAATGATTTTTGTTAGTTGTTTTTGTTGCTGGGAGGATGTTGTTCCTGTATTTTCGGATTTGTGATGTACCATTTTGTTTTTTCTTTTGTTTACAAGCATGATTGTGGATTCTTTATGCTACAAAACTGCAAGACCTATCATTGCCGGGAGGATGGTGTAATTGAAATGTTTGATTACAGCCATGAAGACATTCTGGACATTAGGAAGACTTTGCTGTATACCTGCGCAACTAGCGATGTGTTTGATGTTGACTTCCGGGGTTTATTTGGCATCGAACCCTGTACGTGTGCATGGCCTTTTGTAATTTTTTGCACTTGTACTTCTCTATTAGTACTGTCATGAACTACGTATTTGAACTTACCCTTGTGCGGTCTTTTTCTTTTTTGTTTTTGTTTTTGCAGGTGAGTGGCTGGATCTTGGTGAGCATGACTACAGGTTCTTTGGCAGCCAGTTCTCGGAGCTCGAGCGCGTAGCTATTGATCTTAGCCAAGGGTGCTCTCCTGAAAAGACAAGATCTGGTGTTATGAAGGGGCGGTTGGGAGCTCTAAAAGGTTCTACGGATGCTTGTGCAGAGAGCATCACTACACCCAAGAATCCCATTGTGGAATTGATAGACAGCGATGATGATGTGTTTGACAAGATTTCTGGCATGGGAAGAGTCACGAGGAGCGTTGTTGCCAAAGGTTTACCTCCCCTTGCTGGAATAGTGGCTTGTAGAGCTGGTGGTGCTAGGAAGGATCCTGCTTTGGATTCTGGCAATGTTGTAAGCACGAAGCGTGCGCCCCGAGCTCCTATAAAGTTTTGCTCCCCTATGCAGCAGCTTCACCCTCATAAATTCCCTCACCTGGACAAGGCTCGCAAGTTGTATAATATGTTGCTTAGTAATGAATGGCGTGAGAAGTATGCCAAGTGAGTATCTCTCATTATTTTTCCTCTTCTTTTTCTTCTATTGTTTGTAACTGCTATGTAAATATGACCTGAACTGTTCCTTTTTATACAACTTGAACTGCTATGAATGCCTTATCTTACTTCCCCTTCTTTTTGTTCTTGTGTGTGCTGCAGGAATACATCTCAATGATACCTCAGCCTGGTGATAACGTAACTAGCTTCACTGGGAAATGCATCTGGGAAGTTTTTGCACCTCGGCAAATGATGGAGGGTGATGTAATGGAATTCCTCATTGATGATTGGAAGAAAGATCCTGAGAGAAATGCTGATTTCGCATCTGGAAAAAGGGTATTGTTGAGTCCATATTTCATCACGGTAATCAATCAGATCGTTTGTTTCTGTTAAACAAGACTGCCTATTGTTTTACGAGTTTTAATAATACTTTGCTTGTTGATCCTTTTCCCCTGTCTATTTCCTTTTTGGCTTTTTTGCAGGTTGCGCTTGACTGTACGTTTTACGATGATGAAAATAATGTGTTTAATGTGAAGAGTGCAGCGAGAGTTTTCAAGAGCTATGTTAAAGATAAGGAATTAGTGCCGGCCTTGTGAGATCTACTAGCTGATTTTTGGTTTTATTTATTTGTTGTGATGCTGGTTTTTATTTTGAATATTTAACATCTCTTTTTTGGTCATTTGTTTTTAGATCATGATGCCTCTATTCAAGTTTATGATTTTAGTAAAGGATAAGAAAGTGAACCACTTTTCCTTATATGTCATGAATCGATACCGAAGTAGCGTTGACATCCTTGACTCTTTACCTTATCCGAAGAACCATCGTCCTTCAAACAACACCTATCATAAAGACTGCGAGAAGATTGTGAGTGACATTTATTATCTGTACTGGATTACTTTTTCTGCATCTTTGTTTCTGCTTTTCTGAGACCTAAAAATGTGTGGTTTCTTTTGTTTTTTTACAGATTTCTAGATTGGTCCAAGTAATGAAGGCTGTGTATGGTGATGCTTAGTACAATGCGAGGAAGCATCCCAAATGGGAGCTTTTTGCAAAGAAACCAACGTTTGTCATGGTTCCACTACAAGGGCCGAATGAATGTGTTACTTATACTCTGAAGTATGCGGGATCCTCTGATGGTGAAAAGAATGTTGAGAACATTCGAGATAATGATGTGGGTTCTAGTTGAGCTTTTCACTTTCTATGTTTGGCTTATTGTGTATCCTTTTTTTATGTGTCATGACTTTTGATAATTTGTTTTATTGTTTTGCATCCATGTATTGTTGATTGGAACGCTGAGGATCTGTATAGAGTTGTGTTCAACCGGAATAGCCAGCTTGTGGTGACGGAGCTTCCCAAGGACGTTCAGGCTTTGGCTCCTGATGCATAGGAGAAATGGTCATCATTTGTGTAGTGAATGGGATAGTTGTGTGATATATCTCTTGAAAGCATGTAGGCTTTTGTTTGTGGTTTTTGGATGTCTTGTCAAGTACTATGTAATAACTGGTATATTTTGTGTTGTGTTTGAGTGTGGCAGAATGTTTAACAAACTTTTTTCCATGATGATATTGTGGTTGAATAGTTGTTTCACTTGTGTATGTTTCATCGGGAATTCATTTTGGTTAAGTTTTATTTTTTGTACTAAAGTCTTATACACTAGTTGAAAAGAAAACACCTTTTTTCATCAGGAATTTGTATTTTCATCTGTCCCAACCTAAGTTGGACCTTTATAGTTTATGTACACTCTTTTCTTTTACTTATGGTATAGATCTGTTAGTACTGAATTGTAATCTCATTCAGCGTAAGACATTTAAAATTGAGAGCCAAATTTTTTGTTTGAATTTCTTGAGTTTTAGTAGTTGAACTTCATAGTAAAAGTTAAAGCACTGGTTTAAATTAGCTACGTTTAACAGGTTGCCCTATTAAGTTCATAACTACTTCACTAGTCAATATGGACTGATGCTTCTGTTGTTTGTTTTTGTGCTAGTACTTTGATTATTATTATTTTTTTGTTTGAAACTAGTACTTCACTGGTGAATGTTGGTTGATGCTTCTGTTGTGTTTCTTGTGATTTTTCTTATTGGTCGAACTAATATCTTTTTGATTTAGTTTAGGCCTTCTTTTTTCTAGGTTGTGGTTCTTCTCAAGGCACTGTTTGGTATGATCATAGTACTTACCGTATAGACTAAGTTATACTGAGATTTTAGTTGTATTATTATTGTTATTCTTAGTGTGTCATTGTTTTAGGGAATGTGAACTGAAGCTTCCCGTTCATTTTTATATTTTGTAGAATGAATGTACCGTGTGTTCAAGTGTACCAGAACCTTCGGTCCTAGCATGCTAGTGACTATGAAATACGTATTGAATGTGGTTCTTCTCAAGGAAATGTTTGGTATGATCATTGTACAGAGATTTCAGTTGGATTATTACTGTTATTCTTAGTGTGTCACTGTTTTAGGGAATGCGAACTGAAGCTTCCCGTTCCTTTTTATATTTTGTAGAATGAATGTACCATGTGTTCAACTATACCAGAACTTTCATTCCTAGCATGCTAGTGACGAGGAAATACGTACTAACTGTGGTTCTTCTCAAGGCAATGTTTGGTATGATCATAGTACTTGCCGTATAGACTAAGTTGTACTGAGATTTCAGTTGTATTATTACTGTTATTCTTAGTGTGTCACTGTTTCAGGGAATGCGAACTGAAGCTTCCCATTCCTTTTTGTATTTTGTAGAATGAATGTACCGTGTGTTCAAGTGTACCAGAACTTTCAGTTCTAGCATGCTAGTGACTAGGAAATACGTCCTGATGGTTCTTTGCTTTTCCTCTTGCAGTACTTAGTAAATTTCTAACTACTATTAGCATGATGCTTTTAGTACTGAATGTTGTCCTCGGCTGAAACTTAGTCTTTTAGTGTTCTTCTGAAACTAAAAACTGATTTTTAGTGTGATAGTACTACTGTACATGTCTAAGTTGTACTGAGCGTCCAAGGCTACTATTTGCTTTTGTCCTTAGTTAGTCTGCCACTCTTTTTTTGCGAAAATATTTATGTTTTATTTTTGTTTCTCCATGACTAGTGCTACGTGGCAGCCATCAAGTTTCAACTTCAACCTACTTCAACTTCAAATGATGGATCAACAAAATAGGAAGCTAGCAAACTTGTTGGATGACATAAGAAAACGATGTACTTGATAGACATAGGCAAACTTGTTCAAACCCTGACACACATAACATAAGGTAGCTGGTTCAACATAATGAAATCAAACTACAAATCTGAAACAGCAAGACTAAGGACAGGCAGAAGTGTGAGCAACACGAATGCAGACTTTCAAGCATCTTCATCCCGCGAAGTTGCGGTGGTAGTAGGGGTCGGCCTCCTGCTCTTTTGAAATATCCCAACCTATCACGTTGTTGGCGATTGTCTTCCATGACTTGTACGTTGCGTACGCATCTATTCCTGCATACATCATGAGGTTGTCTGGCAGTGGGTTGGTCCCCCACAGTTTGTGGTCTGCCCTGTCCATCTTCTTCTTCATTCCGTTGTAGAATGGGTGGATGACGCCGCCTGCAACATCGGCCAAGGAGTCATAGTATTTTTTGGTCTTTGGATCTTTCCACTTGCGCTGCATGTCGATGATGTTGTTGGGTTTGATCTCCAAACCAGAGTTGTGCAGCATTCGCTTGTCACCTCCAATGCTGAAATAGACAAATGTGTAAAACTTCTCCTCCTGCAGGAAGTCTTTGAGGTGCTTGGGCCTGCAAGGGGGGAGACACACATTTAAAGATTAGTCTTATTTTTTGAAGATTTAATTCTTCTGCTTTTTTTGGTTTTACAAGTGATAATCCATGAGGTAGATGCTTATATATTATAAGTCATGGATGAATGTAGTTCAGAAACTAGTTCACAAAGTCCTAAAATTAAATTCAACTACACCATGTTATTTTTTCTTTTTTGCTATCTTCATTGCTTCACCAAATGCTTAACCAAATTCAAGAATCATTTTACTAGAGTCAATGATATATTTGCTGCTTGATTCAAGTTTAGTTTTCTTTTTTGTTGAATAAAAGACCTGTACCAGTGCTTGATACATCTTTGTGCATTAATTCTATATCAAGTTCAGCAATTTGAGAAACATGTGCATCAAGATATGGACCTATACCACTTCACCAAAGATCTTTTAATACATCAATTCTATAAACTATACTAGTGCATCAAGGTCAGAATCTATGCTAGTACATCAAGTTCAGAAATTAATTTGGTGTATCAAGTTCAGAATTCTATAAACATTTTTCAGATGCTAATCTGGTGAAACAATCCACTTCACAGTTTCAGAAATGCATGTAACTTGAGAAACATGTACTCCTGCATCCACTTCACAAACTATAGTAGTGCATCTAGTTGGGAAACAAGTTTAATTAAGTTCTTAGTGAGTAGTATGATAACCCACAAGTATAGGGGATCGCAACAGCTTTCAAGGGTAGAGTATTCAACCCAAATTTATTTATTCGACACAAGGGGAGCCAAAGAATATTCTTGAGTATTAGCAGTTGAGTTGTCAATTAAACCACACCTGGATAACTTAGTATCTGCAGCAAAGTATTTAGTAGCAAAAGTGGTATGATAGTAATGGTAATAGTAGCAATAGTAAAGATAAATGTTTTTGGGTTTTTGTAGTAGTTGTAACAGTAGCAACGGAAAAGTAAATAAGCGAAGAATAATATATGAAAAGCTCGTAGGCAATGGATCAGTGATGGATAATTATGCCGGATGCGATTCCACATGCAATAGTTATAACATAGGGTGATATAGAACTAGCTCTAGTTCATCAATGTAATGTATGCATGTATTCCGTAAATAGTCATATGTGCTTATGGAAAAGAACTTGCATGACATCTTTTGTCCTACCCTCCCGTGGAAGCGGGGTCCTAGCGGAAACTAAGGGATATTAAGGCCTCCTTTTAATAGAGAACCGGACCAAAGCATTAACACATGGTGAATACATGAACTCCTCAAACTACGGTCATCACCGAGAAGTGTCCCGATTATTGCCACTTCGGGGTTGTCGGATCATAACACATAATAGGTGACTATAGACATGCAAGATAGGATCAAGAACACACATATATTGATGAAAACATAATAGGTCCAGATATGAAATCATGGCACTAGGGCCCTAGTGACAAGCATTAAGAATAGCAAAGTCATAGCAACATCAATCTCAAAACATAGTGGATACTAGGGATCAAACCCTAACAAAACTAACTTGATTACATGGTAAATCTCATCCAACCCATCACCGTCCAGCAAGCCTATGATGGAATTACTCACACACGGCGGTGAGCATCATGAAATTTGTGATGGAGGATGGTTGATGATGACGACGGTGACGAATCCCCCTCTCCGGAGCCCCGAACGGACTTTAGATCAGCCCTCCCGAGAGAGATTAGGGCTTGGCGGCGGCTCCATGTCGTAAAACGCGATGAAACTTTCTCTCTGATTTTTTTCTCCACGAGATGGTATATATGGAGTTGGAGTTGAGGTCGGAGGAGGTCCAGGGGGCCCACAAGATAGGAGGGCGCGCCCTAGGGGGGCGCGCCCCCCTGTCTCGTGGACAGCCCGTGGGCCCCCTGACCTTGATTCTTTCGCCAAAAATTCTTATTAATTCTGAAAGGTGCCTCCGTGGATTTCCAGGACATTCCGAGAACTTCTATTTTCTACACATAAAACAACATCATGGTAGTTCTGCTGAAAACAGCGTCAGTCCGGGTTAGTTTCATTCAAATCATGCAAGTTAGAGTCCAAAACAAGGGCAAAAGTGTTTGGAAAAGTAGATACGTTGGAGACGTATCAACTCCCCGAAGCTTAAACCTTTGCTTGTCCTCAAGCAATTCAGTTGATAAACTGAAAGTGATAAAGAAAAACTTATACAAACTCTGTTTGCTCTTGTTGTTGTAAACATGAAAAGCCAGCACTCAAGTTTCAGCAAATATTACAAACTAACCATACTCACAATAACACATAGGTCTCACAATTACTCATATCAATAGCAAAATCATCTAGCGATCCATAATAATAAAACTCGGATGACAACACTTTCTCAAAACAATCATAACATGATATAACAAAATGGTATCTCGCTAGCCCTTTCTGAGACTGCAAAACATAAATGCAGAGCACCTTTAAAGAACAAGGACTGACTAAACATTGTAATTCATGGTAAAAGAGATCCAGTCAAGTCATACCCAATATAAACCAGTAATAATGAATGCAAATGACAGTGTGCTCTCCAGCGGGTGCTTTTAATAGGAAGGGTGATGACTCAACACAAAATTAAATAGATAGGCCCTTCGCAGAGGGAAGCAGGGATTCGTAGAGGTGCCAGAGCTCGATTTTAAAAATAGAGATTGAATAACATTTTGAGCGGCATACTTTCAATGTCAACACAACACCTATGAGATGGCTATATCTTCCATACTAAATGCATTATAGGCAGTTCCCAAACAGAATGGTAAAGGTTTATACTCCCCCAACCACCAACAAGCATCAATCCATGGCTTGCTCGAAACAACGAGTGCCTCCAACATACAATAGCCCTGGGGGAGTTTTGTTTAATTATTTTGATTTGCTTTGATCTTTTGGATCACGGGACTGGGCATCCCGGTTACCGGCCCTTTCTCGTGAATGAGGAGAGGAGTCCACTCCTCTGAGAATAACCCACCTAGCATGGAACATATAGGCAGCCCTAGTTGTTACATGAGCTGCTCAAGCATACAAAACAGAATTTCATTTGAAGGTTTGGAGTTTGGCACATAAAAGTTTACTTGGAATGGCAGGTAAATACCGCATATAGGTAGATATAGTGGACTCATATGGAACAACTTTGGGGTTTAAGGAGTTTGGATGCACAAGCAGTATTCCCGCTTAGTACAGGTGAAGGCTAGCAAAAGATTGGGAAGCGACCAACTGAGAGGGCGACAACAGTCGTAAGCATGCATTAAAATTAATTCACACCGAGTACAAGCATGAGTAGGATATAATCCACCATGAACATAAATATCGTGAAGGCTATGTTGATTTGATTCAACTACATGCATGAACATGTGCCAAGTCGAGTCACTCAATTCACTTAAAGGAGGATACCATCCCATCATACCACATCATAATCATTCTAATAGCATGTTGGCATGCAAGGTAAACCATTATAACTCATAGCTAATCAAGCATGGCACAAGTAACTATAATCTCTAAATGTCATTGCAAATATGTTTACTTCATAATAGCTGACTCAGGAACGATGAACTCATCATGTTTACGAAAACAAGAGAGGTCGAGTTCATACCAGCTTTTCTTATCCCAATAAGTCCATCATATATCGAAATTATTGCCTTTCACTTGCACGACCGAATGATGTGTATAATAATAAGAGTGTACGTGCATTGGACTAAGCTGGAATCTGCAAGCATTCAACTCAAAAGAGAAGACAAGTAATATGGGCTCTAAGTTAAAAAAATAATCATGCATATAAGATCCACTAAGCATTTTCATATGGTCTTCTCGACCCCAAAGGAAAGAAAAGAAAATAAAACTATTTACACGGGAAAGCTCCCAACAAGTAAAAGAAGAATGAGAAATCTTTTTGGGTTTTCATTTTTAATTCTACTACAAGCATGGAAATTAAAATAACTAGTTTTTTTTTGTTTTTCTCAAGGTTTATCAAACACACAAGAAGAAAACTAGAAAAAGGAATTTAAACTAGCATGAATAATACAATGAAAGAGTATGAGCACCAACGACTAGTGTGTGAACATGAATGTAAAGTCGATGAGAAATACGTACTCCCCACAAGCTTAGGCTTTTGGCCTAAGTTGGTTTAATACCAAGGACCGCCGCTACTCTCCCCGGTGTAATGAGAGGTGTAATCAGGATACCATTGGTTGGTCATCTTTGGATCCCACTGGAAAAATGATGCACGATAGGGGTCCAGCTCAGGTTCCGGTTCAGGTTCAGGTTCTGGAGTAAAAGCTTGAGCTCGATGATTGTTTACCGCCTCCGGTGTGACAAGAAATTTTTCTGCAAGCAAATCAAACAACAGAGGCGCGGGCAAGATAATAATCTCAAAGTGTTTCTTATTGAATCTAAGTTTATACAAGAGCATCCTATCTTCGTTGTCAACAATAAACTTATGTGCTACCATGCTCTTGTAATCTAGAATGTGAGGAGGCAATATTGTCTCATTTTCCTCATGGTGCCTAATGGGTATCTGAAAATGTCTAGCAAGACGTGCAGCATAGATACCTCCAAATATGGGGCCTTTTGTACGATTAAGGGCTAGCCGTTTAGCAACAACGGCACCCATATTAAAACTATTATCTCCAAGCAAAGCATGTTGAAGAATGATAATATCAGGAACACTCAAGTTTCCACTATTCCCACGACCGATCAAGCATCTACTAGAAATATGGCAAAGTAGCGTAAAACAGGAAAGTGTATGCTAGAGACTTTTGCTTCGGAACCCTTCTTTGGCTCTTTTACAGCAATAATATTAACAAAGCCAGCCACATCTTCACGATGGGGTTCCTCTAGTTCTCCCTCATAAGGTATCCTACATACCGTGCAAAAATGACGTAAAGACATTTCTTTGAACTCGCCATATAAATAAAATCATACTTCAGGCGGTGACTTCTTAGGATAAAAATAAAAGTTTTGCACGAAAGTATTGGTGAGTAAGAGATACTGATCGATTCGGTCGTTACCGGTGAGGCCTGCAGTCTCGATTAAAGCATAAAAGTCTTCATGAATTCCAGCCTCTTTCAAGAAATCATCACATGGCCATTCACACGGTCGTACTTCCGCTAAGCGAGGAAGATTATAGTTGGCTTTTTCCTTCTCTTTAGCTTGTTTTTCTTGGGAGCTTTGGCTAGAAGAGCCTCTCAAAAGTTTCCTCAACATTTTCTGAAATTTTCTGAAATTTTAGTAACTTCAAAATAAAAGTGCATAAAACTAAACAAGATTGATAGCAACTACCCCTACAAGTGCCTAGAGCCCATATCATGCATTGGAATTGCTTGGGACCTCAAAAATTTAACATGCAAGCTTAAGAACAGGGTCACCAAGACAGCAAGGATTTGCAATGAATAAAGCACTAGAACAAAAACTAATTGGACCAATGGAGGAGTCACATACCAAGCAACAATCTCCCAAAGCAGTTTTGTGAATGGAGCTTTGAACTAACAGATCAAAAATCGCAGCAAAACGAACTAGAACTCGTGCTTGAGCTGGATGGGGATTTTTTTGGGTAGAAGATGAAGTGTGTGGGTGCTGGCATAAGTGGAGGGGAGCCACCAGGGGCCCACGAGACAGGGGGGCGCGCACTACAGGGGAGGCGCCCTCCTCTCTCGTGGCCTGGTGCTTACCCCTTTTGCAGTGTGCTCAGTGCCTAAAATCCTCAAATATTCTAGAAAAAATAATACTAAATTTGCAGGGCATTTGGAGCACTTTTATTTTCGGACTATTTTTTAATGCACGGATAATTCAGAAAATAGACTGATAATACTATTTTTGCTTTCTTTATTCTAATTAACAGAAAGTAAAAAGAGGGTACATAAGGTTGTGCCTTCTAGTTCCATCCATCTCGTGATCATCAAAATGAACCCGCTAACAAGGTTGATCAAGTCTTCTTAACAAACTCATTCCGAATAACACGGAACCGGAGAAATTTCGAATAACACTAAGTTACCTCAACGGGGATATGAAAATCCCCAACAATAAGAATATCATGTTTTTTCTTGACAGTAGGGAGAGGAAATTCGAAACCTCCAAAAATGATAGTTGGGACTTTTTCAATAGAATTGATGCTATGAACTTGAGATTGTTTCCTCGGAAAGTGTACCGTATGTTCATTGCCATTAACATGAAAAGTGACATTGCCTTTGTTGCAATCAATAACAGCCCCTGCAGTATTAAGAAAAGGTCTACCAAGGATAATAGACATACTATCGTCCTCGGGAATATCAAGAATAACAAAGTCCGTTAAGATAATGACATTTGCAACCACAACAGGCACATCCTCACAAATACCGACAGATATAGCAGTTGATTTATCACCCATTTGCAAAGATATTTCAGTAGGTGTCAACTTATTCAATTCAAGTCTATGATATAAAGAGAGTGTCATAACACTAACACCGGCTCCAAGATCACATAAAGCAGTTCTAACATAATTTCTTTTAATGGGGCATGGTATAGTTGGAACACCCGGATCTCCAAGTTTCTTTGGTATTCCACCCTTAAAAGTGTAATTAGCAAGCATGGTGGAAATTTCAGCTTCCGGTAACTTTCTTTTATTTGTGATGATATCCTTCATATACTTAGCATAAGGATTTACTTTAAGCATATCAGTTAAGCACATATGTAAGAAAATAGGTCTAATCATTTCAGCAAAGCGCTCAAAATCCTCATCATCCTTTGACTTGGATGGTTTAGGAGGAAAGGGCATGGGTTTATGAACCCATGATTCTCTTTCTTTCCCGTGCTTCCTAGCAACAAAATCTCTCTTATCATAACGTTGATTTCTTGATTGTGGATTATCAAGATCAACAACAGGTTCCATCTCTACATCATTGTTATTACTAGGTTGAGCATCTACATGAACAACATTATTAGCATAATCATCAGGTTCATGTTCATCTTCGGATTGTGTTTCAGCATCAGAGATGGAAGTATCATTGGGATTCTCAAGTGTTTCTACATTAGGTTCACTAGAAGTTTGCAAAGTCCTATCATTCTTCTTTTTCTTCTTCTTAGAAGAACTAGGAACATCTAGATTATTATTCTGAGAATCTTGTTCAATTCTTTTAGGGTGGCCTTCAGGATACAAAGGTTCGCGAGTCATTCTACCAGTTCCAGTAGCCACTCTAATGGCAAAGTCATTTTTATTATTCAATTCATCAAGCAAATCCTTTTGAGCCTTGAGTACTTGCTCAGCTGGAGTAGCAACCATAGAAGCATATTTGCTAACGCGGTGAAGTTCATCTTTAACTCTAGCCAAATTATCACCTACACGTCCTATCTCGAAAGCATTATTCGTTAAATCTCTACCAACATAGGCATTAAAACTTTCTTGTCTAGCCATAAAGTCATCAAACTCATCTAAGCATGGGCTATGAAATTTAGTAGAGGCTATTTCAACTTTATCGTATCTATAGAGATAATTTACCTTTACTACCTGTGTCGGGTTATCAAGACAATGTGGTTCTTCAGGCGGTAAATTAAGACCATGTATTTCTTCAATAGATGGTAAATTCTTACTTCTTCAGCTTTAATACCTTTTTCTTCATTGATCTCTTTGCCTCTTGCATATCTTCAGGACTGAGAAATAAAACACCTCTCTTCTTCGGAGTGGGTTCAGGAATAGGCTCAGGAGTTGGCTCAATTGGTTCAGGAATTACTTCATGAACTGGCTCGGGAAGAGTCCAATTATTTTCATTAGTCAACATATTATTCAATAATATTTCAGCTTCATCGACTGTTCTTTCCCTGAAAACACAACCAGCACAACTATCCAAGTGCTCCTTGGAAGCATCGGTTAGTCCATTATAAAAGATATCATGTATTTCATTTTTCTGAAGAGGATGATCAGGCAAAGCATTAAGTAACCAGAGAAGCCTCCCCCAAGCTTGTGGGAGACTCTCTTCTTTGATTTGCACAAAATTATATATTTCCCGCAAAGCAGCTTGTTTCTTATGAGCAGGGAAATATTTAGCAGAGAAGTAATAAATCATATCCTTGGGACTACGCACACAACCAGGAGCAAGAGAATTATACCAAGTCTTAGCATCACCCTTTAATGAGAACGGGAAAATCTTAAGGATATATAAATAGCGAGACTTCTCATCTTGAGTAAACAGGGTGGCTATATCACTCAACTTGGTAAGATGTGCCACAACAGTTTTAGATTCAAGGCCATAAAAAGGATCAGATTCAACTAAAGTAATAATATCAGGATCAATGGAGAATTCATAATCCTTATCAGTAACACAGATAGGTGAAGTAGAAAAAGTAGGATCGGGTTTCATTCTAGCATTAAGAGACTACTGCTTCCATTTAGCTAATAATTTCTTAAGATCATTTCTATCATTGCAAGCAAGAATAGCTTCAGCAACTTCTTTGTTCATAACATAACCCTTAGGAACAACAGGTAATACATAATCATTGGGGGAACGTTCATCATCACTATCATCATTTCTAGGTTCTTCAATATTTTCATTCCCCCTAACTCTAGCAAGTTGTTCATCTAGAAATTCACCTAATGGCAAAGTAGTATCACGCACAAAAGTAGTTTCATCATAAGTATCATGCAAAGCAGAAGTGGCATCATCAATAACATGCGACATATCAGAATTCATAGCAGTAGCAGGTTTAGGTGTCGCAAGCTTACTAATAATGGAAGCAGAATCTAGTGCATACCTAGATGGTAGTTCCTTACCTCCCCTCGTAGTTGAGGGCAAAATCATGGTCTTAGTGTCTTTCAAGTTCTTCATGGTGATCAACAGATATAAATCCCAAGTGACTCAAAGAATAGAGCTATGCTCCCCGGCAACGGCGCCAGAAATTAGTCTTGATAACCCACAAGTATAGGGGATCGCAACAGCTTTCGAGGGTAGAGTATTCAACCCAAATTTATTGATTCGACACAAGGGGTGCCAAAGAATATTCTTGAGTATTAGCAGTTGAGTTGTCAATTCAACCACACCTGGATAAATTAGTATCTGCAGCAAAGTATTTAGTAGCAAAAGTGGTATGATAGTAATGGTAACAGTAGCAACAGTAAAGATAAATGTTTTTGGGTTTTTGTAGTAGTTGTAACAGTAACAACGAAAAAGTAAATAAGCGAAGAACAATATATGAAAATCTCGTAGGCAATGGATCAGTGATGGATAATTATGCCGAATGCGATTCCACATGCAATAGTTATAACATAGGGTGATGTAGAACTAGCTCCAGTTCATCAATGTAATGTAGGCATGTATTCCGTAAATAGTCATACGTGCTTATGGAAAAGAACTTGCATGACATCTTTTGTCCTACCCTCCCGTGGCAGCGGGGTCCTAGCGGAAACTAAGGGATATTAAGGCCTCCTTTTAATAGAGAACCGGACCAAAGCATTAACACATGGTGAATACATGAACTCCTCAAACTACGGTGATCACCGAGAAGTGTCCCGATTATTGTCACTTCGGGGTTGTCGGATCATAACACATAATAGGTGACTATAGACTTGCAAGATAGGATCAAGAACACACATATATTGATGAAAACATAATAGGTTCAGATCTGAAATCATGGCACTCGGGCCCTAGTGACAAGCATTAAGCATAGCAAAGTCATAACAACATCAATCTCAGAACATAGTGGATACTAGGGATCAAACCCTAACAAAACTAACTAGATTACATGGCAAATCTCATCCAACCCATCACCGTCCACCAAGCCTACGATGGAATTACTCACACATGGCGGTGAGCATCATCAAATTGGTGATGGAGGATGGTTGATGATGACGACGGTGACGAATCCCCCTCTCCGGATCCCCGAACGGACTCCAGATCAGCCCTCCCGAGAGAGATTAGGGCTTGGCGGCGGCTCCGTGTCGTAAAACGCGATGAAACTTTCTCTCTGATTTTTTCCCCATGAGACGGTATATATGGAGTTGGAGTTGAGGTCGGAGGAGGTCCAGGGGGCCCACGAGATAGGAGGGCGCGCCCTAGGGGGCGCCCCCATGTCTCGTGGACAGCCCGTGGCCCCCCTGACCTTGATTCTTTCGCCAAAAAATCTTATTAATTATGAAAAGTGCCTCCATGGATTTCCAGGACATTCCGAGAACTTTTCTTTTCTACACATAAAACAACATCATGGAAGTTCTGCTGAAAACAGCGTCAGTCCGGGTTAGTTTCATTCAAATCATGCAAGTTAGAGTCCAAAACAAGGGCAAAAGTGTTTGGAAAAGTAGATATGTTGGAGACGTATCATAGTACTAGTATAATAGATGAATGAACAGTAGTATGGGTTACCACTTTGTGGCTGCTGCGATGTGGTATACCAAGCAGAGTTCCTTGACGCACAACTGCAGGACTGCCGCCATCTGTGGAGGTTCTTTGTCGCTGGTGTACTCCACATCAACTCTGATGAAGCTCGGATACAAGCCGCCGCCCTTCATCCTGAGCCTGCTCATCACCTCGTCGGCCTTGTCTGGTACGCTGGTGCAGACGATATCTAGTGTCTCCTTGTCGTGGAGCTCAACCCCTTCGAGCGCTTTGGTGTACTCGCGCTTCTCGCTGGGAACGTGAACGTCGATGAGGTTGCTACTCTTGTCCGACGTCTCGCCATGATGACGCTTGGCGGACGGTTCCTCCGCCATCGCCTTCCTCCGGCGACTGTGGGCTTGGGAAAGAGAAGTTTGTGGTTTGTGTGCAGTAGAGATGGAAGCAGCAATGGTGGTTCTGTGAATGAGGCAGAGATGGAAGACAATGGGGTATTTTGCAGTGAGTCAACAGGGGTGTGTGGGAGGCGGTTCGTCGGGGGCGTGGGTGTAGTGGTAATGGGGGTCGCCATTTGCAGTCCCTCGTGGAAACCGCCCAGTAGGTGGCGCGGGTGGTGTCCTGGAAGAACTAACCGTCCAAGACAAAGTTTTTTTACTGTTGCACTAATTAGGCTTGTCAAGCTGTACTTCCGATCTGCTAAATCCCACTTGCACGTCTCAGGGGTGGTGATGATGTCATTTTGCACTGTTTAGGTGACATATGCTTTGTGATGTTTTTCCGTGTGGATGTTAAGTATTGTTTTTAGATTGAAGCTTTATACACTAGTTTATCTCAAAACATTTTTTCAGTGCCATGGGAGGTGTTGCTCAAAACTGATACTCCCTCCGTTCCTTAATATAAGGTGTATTAGTTTTTCAAAAAGTCAACTGTTGTCTATGTTTGACCAACTTTACAACAAAATATACAAAGATTTATAATACTAAATACATAAAATGTAAAAATATAGTTCATGATGAATCTAGTGATAATGATTTGGTATTCTAGATATTGATATTTTTGTCTATAAACTTGGTCAAACTTAGAGAAGTTTGACTTTTTGGAAAAATAATACACCTTATATTGCGGAACGGAGGGAGTACTTATTTTATTGTCATGTGTACCAACCTAAGTTAGGCCTTTATAGTTTTTGTATTATCATTTTAGTGCACTTATGGTTTAGTACTGTGTGAACTGAATTGTAATTTCATACAGCACAGAGTTTTGAAATTTGGTGTCACAGTGGTGTGAGTGGCCTGACTGATCCTGATGTTTCAGTACTGATGTCATATGTATGTTTGAACTGATTTTTTTGGGTGGGGTGGGCGTTTGAGATTATTTGACGACCAGATCATTCATTGAGATGTGGACAGATTTTATATAAATAAGAAATTTAGCATAATTGACAAATAAATTCTATTTGAACTTCTTGCATTTTAGTAATTGAAGTAGTCATATTTTATATAAATTAGAAATTTAGCATAATTGACAAACATTATATATTTGAACTTTTTGCATTTTAGTAGTTGAACTTGTCAAATTTTATATAAATAAGAAATTTAGCATAATTGACAAGCAATATATGTTTGAACTTTTTGCATTTTAGCAGTTGAACTTGAAAGTAATATTTAATTAGGTTTTTTAAAATATGTACATTTAACAGATAGGCTATTAAGTTCTCTTCTTTTTAGAGGTTCATTGTTTTTGTATCATATTTTCTCCTTTTCTCTTGTAGAGGTTAATTGACAAACATTTTTGTTGTAGTTTATATTTCTTTGTCCTGCCCTCTGGTTTGTTTAACTGGGCTTATTGGTGGGATGTTTTGTAGATGATGCAGGCTATTGGGCCGTTTTCCGTCCCAGATAGCTCGTTTGCGCGGCTGTGCAGTGCGTCGTGCGTGTGCGCTCAGGGTTTAGTCCCACCTCGCTAGTCGAGGGGGCTCCGGACCTGTTTATAAGCGCAGCCGAGGCTCACTAGTCGAACTCCTCTGAACACTTACCTGAGCACTTATACACGGTGCTCGCTCTCTCTCTTGACCTGTGGGCCCTGGTCGACGGGTCCTGCATTGTGCGGATTACTAGGGATTCGCCCACGGGCTCGAGTTCAAGTATCTAGCATTGTCAGGGCCTGGGACTAACCTTGGGCGGTCAATTTTTTTGTTTTTTTTTTGTTTTCGTTTGTTTGAATCTAGTACTTGACTCTAGCAGTAACTTGGACTGATACTTTTTGTTCTAGTTCTTGTCAGTTTTGTGTGAGTGTAATCTTTTTTATTTGAGTTTTTTTCCTTCTTTTTTGTGTTTGTTTTTGTGATTATTCTCAAGGGTCTTATGGTGTCATTTTCAGAACTATGGTACTTGCGTGTAGACTGAGTTGTACTGATAGTGCATTCATAGTAGCGCTTACGGACCGATGCTTCTTTGTACTTTTTTTTGTAGTAAGTATGTACTGTCCGATCAAGTGTACTATTATTGTCATTCTTAATCTGCAAGCGACCAACATAAGTGTGTGCTGATGCTTCTTAACTTTTTATGTTTGTAGTACTTGTTAATTTTCTAGCAGCTACATATGAATGAGAACACAACATGAAGAACTAAGAATTTTCGCTTCAACTTTTGAAGCGTTGTTAAGCAACTCAAATTGTGTTGATTGTTCTCAACGTTATGTTTTCTATACAATAATGAATCGAAACTAGACATGTAACAACGTTGTGTGGTTGTTGCATCATAACTAGTACTTTAGAGCAGCCACAATGTTCCATTCAGAAGCTACTTTTGAATTTGAAATGATGGATTAACAACATACGAAGCTACCGAACTTATATAATGAGATAAGCAAAACATTGTACTTGATGACATAACTAAACTTGTTCAAACATGACAAGCATGACATAATCATACTGGTTCAACCCAACAAGAGCAAACTACTAATTTGAAACAACAAGATAAAAGTCAAGCACAAGCGGAAGTAAAATGAAGGCAGGCTCTGTTGTATCTTCATCTCGTATAGGGGCAATAGGGGTGGTCATAGAATTTCGCAGCCTCCCGCTCTTTTGCAATTTCTGAACCATCTGTGATGTAGTCGATTATGAACCATGACTTGTACGTGGCGTACACATCTACTCCTGCGTACTCGATGAGGTTGTCTGGCAGCGGGCTTGTCCCCCATAGTTTGTAGTCTTCCTGCGTGTTGATGTTCTTCTTCTTGCCTTTGTAGAATGGGTGGATGACGTTGGGTGCAACATCAGTCAAGGAGTGTACTCTTTTCCGGTATATGGAACTCTCCACTTGCGTTGAATGTCGATCAACTTGTTGGGGTTGATCTCCAAACTGGACAACTTCAGCTTCTCTTTGTCGCTTTCAATGCTGAAACCGGTAAATGTGAACAACTTCTCATGCCGCGGCATGTCGTTCAGGAGCTTGGGCCTGCAAGGGGAGAGACATTTTGAATATTAGCATTACTTTGATGTTTGAATTATTCATTTTTGTTTTCTTTTACAACTGATGAATCCATGAAGTAGTTGTGTTATGTAGGATAAATAATGGATGAATGTACTTCAAAAACTAGTAAACAAAGTTCTGAAATTAAATTAAGTACATCATGTTATTCTTCTTTTTGGATTATACATAGTTTCAGTCAATGTTGTATGTTCTGCATTGGTACTAGTTTAGTTTACTTTTGTTGAATAGGATAACACATAACCAGTGCTTTACCAAGTCCTTAGTTTATTTTCTTATGGAAATAACATTAGATCAAATTCAGAAAATACTTCACTACATCAAGTTTAGAAACATCTCTTTAATACATCGAGCACATAGACTACACTATTGGATCAACTTCAGAAACTACACTAGTCGATCAACATCAGAATTTAATCTTCCGCGAGATTTTCCAAATAGTAATCCAGTGCATCAGGTTCAAAAATACATTTATAGTGTATCTACGTGAGAAAATGCAGTAGTGCATCCACTTTTCACAAACCACACTAGTACATCTAGTTGGGAAACAAGTCTGATGAAATTTTCAGGATACAATACTAATAAAACAGATAAACCATACAGGGCAAATGATTAGGATGGCTCACCATTTTGTGGCCGCTGCGATGTGGTACACCAAGCAGAGGTCGTCGACGCACAACTGCAGGACTGCTGCCATTTGGGGAGGTTCATCTTTGTTGGTGTAGTGCACACCAACGCCGACGATCCTATGATTAGGACTCTTGCCGCCAAGCTTCCTCCAGAACCTGGAGATCACCTTGTCGGCCTTTTCTGGTACGCTGGTGCAGACGTTCTCTAGCGTCTCGTTACCGTGGAGCTCAACCCCTGTGAGGGTTGTTGTGTACTTGCGCTTCTCGTCAAGGACGTGAATGTCGATGAGGTTGCTGCCCTTCTCCGACGTCTTGGCATGATGCTGCTTGGCGGACGGTTCTTCCGCCATCGCCTTCCTCCAGCGACTGTGGGCTTGGGAGAGGGAAGTTTTTGCTTTGTGTGCAGTGGAGATGGAAGTGGCAATGGTGGTTTGTGGGAATGAGGGAGAGATGGAAGAGAATGGGTTTTTTGCAGTGCGTGGATGGGGATTTGTGGAGGCGGTTTGTCGGGGGCGTGGGTGTAGTGAGTGTAGTGGCATGGGGTCACCGTTTGCAGTCCCTCGTGGCAACCGCTCAGTGGGTGGCGCGGGTGGAGGCGTGGAAGAACTAACTGTCCAAGTTAAATGGTTTTTACTGCTGCACTGACTAGTCTTGTCAAGTTGTACTTATGACATAGTAAATCCCACTTGCACGTCTCTGGGGTGGTGATGATGGCATTTTACTGTCGCACTGATTCGTATAGTCAAGTTGTACTTATCAGCTGCTTATCCCACTTGCACGTGTCAGGGTCGGTGATGATGGAGGTCTGAACTCCTCTGTTATGGTACTTGGACTGGTGATTGAAGTGTAATTTAACTTACCAAAGACCAGTGAGACTATGTGTGATGCTAATGTTTTTTAAAACAATTTTTGTATTTTTAAAGGATTGTTTATATCAAGATAATCTCTGAGTATTTTTACAGATAAATTAGATTTTCATCAGTACATGATGTATTATATTCGCATTTTGCTTGAGGTAATTATTTTTATGTACTGATGGTCTTTTTGAATTGGGACAGGCAGAAGCAGACATAGCTTTGTTTTTTCAAAACGATGTTTTTTAGGCGTTCACGGGTGTGTTTGTTTTACTATGCCTTTGTACTGACGACTGAGAATTATCAGTACTGATGTACTACAAGAGTTCAAATTTTCCTTGGCATATTTTTGCTGAGTTACTAGTCGACAATAGCGTTTGCGTCAGATATATCCAGATAAGTTTTTTCAAATGTATTTGTGACTACATTCAAAAGGATTATCAAATGGTTTACATAATAATGTCACTGCTCCAGTGGACACAAATTAGAAATTATATCAGTACTGATGTGTACTCTACCTTGTACTGACGCTGAGAATTATCAGTACTGATGTACTACAAGAGTTTAAATTTTCCTTGACATATTTTTGCTGAGTTACTAGTTGACAGTAGCGTTTGCGTCAGATATATCCAGATAAGTTTTTTCAAATGTATTTGTGACTGCATTCAAATGGATTATCAAATGGTTTACATAATAATGTCACTGCTCCAACGGGCACAAATCATAAATTATATCTTAACTATAGTACTGATCGAGAAATCGACAATAAAGCTAAATAAGTTTTGGTAACGACAGTGTTTCTGAAATGTTTCCTCATTGTGTGCCGATGCAACTGAGACTACAAGCTTATTTTTTAGTTGACGCAGCAGGATAACCACTATGTATTGTTCAGTCTTGAGCTTCTCCTAACTGGCCTCGAATGTTGTGCCTTGACGGCGCCCTTTACTAGTTGAGCCTTGGGAGCTTCATCGCCAGTTTCAGTTTCCTCGTCCCCGACACTGTCATCTTCATTGTCTTCCTCTGATTGGTCGTCATTCTCATCAAACTCTTCTTCTTCATTGTCTTCATTTGATTTTTTGGAACTCTATACCTTGCTCTGTTTCTGTTCGGCTCCATTGACCTCCTTGCCCACTTTGCACGTGCGGGCATTATGTTTGTCAGTTCCCCCACACTTGCGGCAAGTGTAGTTGTTACGTGTGTTGTCTCCATTGGTAGAAACATAGGTGGCTCCAATCTGCTTGTTCTTGTTGACAGTGGCATCTGTGCGGAGTGGGCATGTGCGGTAGTTATGGTTGCTCACGACGTTGCAGAATCCGCATGCCCTTATCCCGAGAGGTTTGCCGTCCGGGCTAAATTCCACGCTCTTGATGGGGCGTGTTGGATTTTTGGCTGCTTCTTGCGTCTTGCTCTTCCTCCCCTTTGTGTTTGAGAATATGGGTGGTTTAATCACCCTTTCCTGCTACTGCTGGTAGGAAGTGCTATTGTCATGTCATTCGCCTACAGCACCATCAAGCTCATGATCTCGCATGTGAGCTTGTTGGTGCTCTTGAGTGTGCACATGGGCAAGCTCCAGTTGCTGCTGCTCCTCTTCCTCGTTGTCAAATGGGCCAATAGCTCCCAGATGGTTCATCCCGGATAACATTGTAGCAATATCCTGCTCAATGGCTTCATTGTCCGCGACACCTCCATTTTCAGCAGAATGCATGGCGTCGAGTTCTTGTTCAAGTTTGTCCATGACGACCCGAGACCTTGCCATTTACTCTTGGCTTCTCAAGCTTTTTCTGTGCACCCTCATGTTTAGCGTCAGCGGTGAGCTTTCAATGCAGTATTGGGATGCCTTGTTTGACGCTACTGTCCTCAAATCATTTCTGTTGAATGTTGGCTGGATGTTCGGGCGTTTGGTGTATCTCCTGCGGATGTATTTCTCTGGAACGCTGGCAGCCTTAATTGTCTGCATCATGCACAGGACATGCACGCAGAAAAGACTTGTATTGTTTTTGGAAGAGGTGCATATTTTTTGTCATTTCATTCGAACAAAAACTTTGCAAAAAAAGTAGTACAGTATGTAACATATTTTTTGTAGTCCTCACCTATGTGGTCCCATAGCCTGCACTCGCACTCATATGTTTCTCCCACGGGGTCTGCAACCACCTGGAACGCATGTTGAGCCCACACAGACAGTTTTTGCGGGTGGTTGTAGCGCACAAGGTACTTTGTGGGCTCTTCCGTCTCTGTCGCCGTGAAGAGTGTGTTCAGTTTTAGCCTTTTTCTGATCTTGCTGTACACAGCTCGTGAGTACAGCTTTGCCATCTGGGTGTCAAACCCATAGAAGGTCAGCGTGTTTTGTTCCTTCTGCACATGCAAGAATGATGACCAAATTGTTAGTTTTCTCGCAGCAAAAACTTCTAATAAAGTTTTACTTTAGTAAGCATGTTATTTTTGTCTTACGATAAGTGATAGAGCTATACCCGGTTAGCCATTGTCTCCTGGTTCTCTGTCTGCCTCCTGGTTTTGACGCGGGAGTTTACCTGGCTGACAAACTGGTGTAGGTTTTGTCTCTCACTTACAAAGTTCTTCTTGAACACATAGTTCATGCTCTCACTTCGTTGTGTGGATGTCATTTTGGCGCAGAAAATTCCTTTGAAGTAGGCTGATATCCATCTCTCACGCTTGTTCCACATGCCCACCATTGTGGCATCATCGTGGAGGTTGTACTTATCCATGAGTCTTTTCCAGGCAGCCTCAAACTCAGTTGGCATGAGGGGCCAGTTGAGCATTTATGTGAATTCATCCTTAAAGTCTTCGTGCAGGTAGTACAGGTATGCGAGGTGTTCCCTGTACTTCTTCATAATGTGCCAGCAGCATAGCTTATGTAATGTGTTCTTGAAAACATCTGGGATCGCTAAAGCCATTGCCGGGCACTGTTCTAGTAATGAGAAAATAGACTCGGAGTGGTCAGCAGATGGTTGTGCATATATACAAATAGAACTGACACAACATTTTTACTGTGTTATTTTCCTTTTTTGGATGGGGGTGGTGGTTGGGGGTGGTTTTGGCGGTTGTACCTGTGAGGATGCATGTAGGAGCCTTCCCTCTCATGCACCTTAAAAATGTCTTGAACAACCACTTGAATGAATCTGCATCCTCATCTCTTATCAGGGCGAAACCAAAGAATGTAGTCTGTAAGTGGTTGTTAGTTATGACAAACACCCCAAGTGGCATATGGTACTTGTTGGTCTTATATGTTGTGTCAAACGTTACGCAGTCCCCAAAGTCCTGATACGCCCCTCGGCAGCTTGCGTTCGCCCAGAATACGTTCTTAACTCTGTCGGACTCATCAAGTTGCATGTCACGGAAGAATGCCCTGTTTATAGCTTTCATCTCCCTAAAGAAGTTGACAGTCTTTAGGACATCGTCCACATCATCCATCCTTGAATTCTTTGCTTTCCTGCATATTAAAAGTTCATTCAAAAATGCATGTTGAACTGGCGTCAGGTCATGAGTTGCGTAATATGTTTGTACTAATAGAGGAAAAAAGACGGAGGCGGTTTATGGGAGGAGAACAAGTTTGTACTTACAGGTTAATCAGGTCTTTGGCATTCATTTTGAGGAAGTAGCTACCAGGGTCATCACCGCCCAGTGTGCTCATGATTTGTGCGTGTTCAATGCCTTTGAACTGCAGGTACTTGACGTACTCCAAGATTGTTTTGTCAAAGTTTTTGTGGGAGTGCAAGAAGACAAGCATTTCTGTATTGAGCTGTAGCCTCTGGTTGTGTTCCTAGACAATCTCTTTTACGACATATGTTCCATCCTTTTCCTTCTTCAACCTCATTTTAGCCCCGCAGTTAGTTCTGGCTGTCATCTTGTTACGCTATCTATTTGCTTCAGACACCTTGGATTCATAAACTCCATAGCACGTGTAATAAAGGTAGGCTCTGGTCTTAAACTTGGGCTTTCCCAGATAGCAAAACCCGTGTGCTTCGCATATACGTTGTAGAAGTTCTTTGTTTCTTCGAAAGTTTCAAAGCGCATCTCTAGCCTTGGCAGAACGTAAGCTTCAATGTTAGGTGGCTGCACGCAACAGTGAGCAAACAAAAACATAGTTATGAAAATGTTAGATGGGGTGGTCACAGTACCATGGTATGGACTATGCTTGTATGTTTTTTCTATATGGATACTTACATGTGTATAGCTCTGCGCTGCCTCCGGTGTTTGCTGTTCACCTTGGTGTATGGGCGCGGGTGGTGTCACCCTTGGCACATTCAGCAATGCATCTCTTGGAGGGAGCAACTTTGACGAAGATGTCCGTCTCTCATTGTACAGTCGTCTCCCCTCAGATTCATTGTGAGGTTGCTCCTGTCTATATGGCTCATATCTTGTACTTTTGAACCTGCTAGAGTGGCCAAAATTTCTGTCTCTTTGGCCTGGTCTTCCCGTCGCAACCACTTTTGCAGCACGGATGATTGATGTTGATGGAGCGACTGGTGGAAGCCTTGTTGCAACCCATCCACGGCTTCCTATCATTGGATTTTTGCATGCGCTAGGGAAGGAAAACATTTGTTGTTAGTGATATTGTTGGCCTTGTTGCAACCCAGCAGCGACAAAGCTTGTATTCCCAGATATTGGTGTTTGCTGCATAGAAGAACCTGTCCGTGCTTCTGATGATTCCGGTGTATCTTGAAATCTGCATGTATTGTTGAAGTATCTAGGTGGTATTTCTGGTGTTACCCAACCAGGTGGTGCCCCATATCTGCTTGGCTCATCAAACGCTCGCTGCATGTGCCGCCTTGCATGCTTCTGCAACGACATTCAACAGTTTTGGGATTAATCTGGTTCCGTTTTCAGTCGAACTAATGAACGTACATGTTCAACACTGATGTACTGATGTACTATTTTTTAGCACTGCTTGTAAACTGAACATTGAACTAATGGATGTCTTCTCTTTTGTTCATCTATAACTTATGCAACTACACTAGAAGTACTCCTAGTTTATGTATCATCGAACTTACTGTGTAACAAGTGTATATTTTTTCAACATGTACTGATGTAATGTTTTTTAGCACTGCTTGTAAACTGAACATTGAACTGATGGATGTCTTCTCTTTTGTTCATCTATAACTTATGCAACTACACTAGAAGTACTCCTAGTTTATGTATCATTGAGCTTACTGTGTAACAAGTGTATATTTTTTCAACAACATCCTTTCACTAGTTTGAAATGACGCAACTACACGGCATATACTATTAGAAATAACATCATACAACTTGCAGTGGTAGCTGAACCTTATATAAAGCCTAGTAGCTCCTTGGGCTGATGCATAACTTTATGTTTTTTGGCTTGAACTAAAGCTAGCATATTAGAGGTACTGACAGTAACCTCGACATCCAAATTGTGCATCAAGTGGCAGGGGTGTAATGAACTGATCAAGCATTTGCAATGTACTATCGGGTTCTTCTTCATAGCAGGACTGATGAACTGATGAACTGACACAAACGTGGGAAGCAGACATTACCTCCAGTGGATTGACTTCTTCTTCTACCTCTTGTGGGCATCGTACTGGCATGTTCTTGGGAGGCGGCGCCATTGATGCAGCTCCTGCTTGTGGTGGACGTCTGGCGAAGAGGTCCGGGGAGGCAGCATCTTGCGGGGATCACTGCCCTGGAGAAGGAGCCTCGGCGACGGAGGGAGGCGGGAGGCGGGGATCATGGCCCCATTGTTGGATCCGGCGATAAAGGGAGGCAGGAGGCGGCGATCACGGCCCTGTCCATGGATCCTGCGGCGGAGGGAGGTAGGAGGTCGGGATCACAACCCTGGCGATGGATCCGGCGACAGAAGGATGCACGAGCCAGGGATCATGGCCCTGTCGATGGATCCGGCGATGGAGGGAAGCAGGGGGTGGGGATCACGACCCCGTCGCTTGATCCGGCGACGGAAGGGTGCAGGAGGCGGCGGCGGATCCGTCACCGGCCAGTCACGGCGCCGCGGGCTCCCTCGCTCCGGCTGCTGCCGTCGCTCGCTCGCCCACGACGGTTGCCTCCGGCAGAAGAAGGCGGGTTGGGGTCGGGGGGATTCTACGGTGGTCTACGCGTCGCGCCTATATAGGGCAGTGGGTAACAGAATAATATTCTGTTACGGGTAACAGAATAGTCCTGCCCTATATATATATATATATATATATATATATATATATATTATATATATCAATTAGGCTTCAAGTGCGTACTTGTTAGTTAAACCTATGCTTAAAATGTGACACTAAATACGACTAGTAAGTAGTACAGTAGCAGTACTAGTATACGTCGGTCAAATTATTCATCATGTCCACACATTGAATTGACGTGACAACACGCTGCGCGTGAGCTGACACAAGAATCCTGGAGGCGTGTTCGGGTATTCTGGACTTCAGATTTGGAGTACCACTTATCTGTCAAAATCTTTCATCATTCACTTAAAACAGTCGATTGATCATACATTGAGTACCATATAACTGGAATTAACCGATGCAAGTACAAGAAGGATTGGCCGGTGCTGCCGGTTGGCGTCAAGTTCGATCGCACGGATCAGGAGCGGATCGAGCACCTTGAGGCCAAAATGAGTGCTGATAGCGCGAGATCTCACGCTCTCATCGATTTGTTCGTACGAACCATCAACAACGAACACGACATATGCTACACCCATCCTGAGAAACTTCCAAGTAAGACACCAATCGGCCGTCAACTTGCACAAACATATTCCTTTATTTATAGCTCTGTTTTTCTTTTTAGACGCAGACCTAGTGAAGCAATTACAATTTGACGGTTAATAAAAAGTGAAACAAGTAACTGCAACATGCTAAAGATGTTATGAAAATGCCAACTACGTACACTAAAACCTGTATTCGACAATACTGCAGGTATCACACTGAGTGGCCTAAGCAAGCATTTCTTCCAGCGCAATTCCAGGGTGTTCAAAAGGGGCACGTGGTCATGTCGCGAGATACATTCAGAGTGCGGCATGCACGCGATGTGGCACAAGACCGACATTACCTTGCCGGTGATGGTCAACGTCCAGCGGATGGGCAGCAAAAAGGTTCTGGTGCTGCACACCATAAAGAACTTCGACCAGCAGAGGACCAACTGGGTGATGCACCAGTACCACCTCGGGGACCCAGAGCAAGAGAAGGAGCAGGAGCTGGTCATCTGCAAGATTTTCTACCAAACGAACACTAGGGCCAGGAGTAAAAAGATTATAAGTTAGTTTGGTATTGTTACTTGTACTACCTTGTCATCCACAACTTGGTATTGTTGTTAATGATCTTTCGGTATAAATTGGCATTTTCTTCCAACCATCATGCCGAGGGTCGACGTGGATATAAAGATGAATCATTTGTTTCAAAATGAATTTTCAGGCACCTGATTTTTATTTGATGGGTAGCATAAGCACCTGCCGTTCGAATTCCCAGTTCTCCAAATTTTTCGAAACAAGTGCATGCACTTATTATCACGATGGAAAAACAATATACCTGTTGCATCCCAGTTATTAGTCTGTACTTGCAGAACTCTCTCGTTTGTTAAGCAGGTATATCATTTTTTTGGGTCGAGCAAGATTCAACTTGGTTGTAGACTGCCCAGGCTTGGTTTTGTTTTTAACAGGCCCAGCCCACGACGACAACTTGGCACAAAGATCCAGCAGGTATCTACTGGCCTCTGGCCCGCTAGAGTTAGTTATATTTTGTCTTACAACATCCTCAGGCAGTTTTTTTACTAAATCAAACACACAACCCAGTTCTATTTTCCTCTTGAAACGCCATGTCCTACATCCGTTTCTAATCTCTACCTATAGTTTTACTAGTTCATATACACGTATAATTATATTGAAAATACATAAAGTTCCCTTTTCATATTTACATCCTTATTTTTGTTGTTGTTTTCTCTCCCGGTGCTGATTTTTTTACCACTGATTTTCCCTTATACAAACTCAATTGTCCCACGTCTTATTTGTTTATAAAAACAAAACGATTTTTTGGCAAATCAATAAGTTCTTACAAAAATGTTTATCATTTCGGGATTACAACAGTTCGGACTTCACTGAAATATGCAAAATAAGGTTGAACTTTTTGACCATGGTCCTGGGCAGAAAATGGGTTGTAATAAATTACTTCAGAATTAGCAAATGGGCTGTAAATTATTTAAAAAATAGCAAATGGGCGCTATGTTGTCTGACACAGATTTGGAGGCTGACTTGTGGGCCTACTAAGTTCATGCGTACACAAGGTTTCTCAAAAAAAAAGAAACTTAGTCAACAATCGACTCTACCAGCGTCAGACCGTTAGATGTCAATCTAACAGCAATCGTGCTTCTTCAGTCTCTGATCTTCCTGCTCCAGCCACCCAAACCAGCGCCGACGGAACCGCCTGCTCCTGCCTCCCATGGCCGGCTGTGCTTCCGGGCAGGCCTCACGGCCCAAACATACTCGCATCCCTCGCCTGTCTATCCCTCTACTCACCCACACTCCTGTTATTTTCCGGCGACGGCAGCTGAACCAGTCAACCCTCATACTGCCCACCGCGTGGGCATCCACTGCCGTGTCTTCCCCGGCTCTGTGTCGTTCCCTTCGTAGGCCTCGCCGTTTTCCACCGCCCTGGTGCTCTCGGCGCGGCATGGTCAACATTGTCAACGAACGACATCCATCAGAAGTGGACTGTACGTGGAGAGGCTGACAACTGGGTCCACGGCCGCACACAAGGAAATGCCTCCTTATTACGCACAAAATAATGATTCCTCCACCTGACATCTGGGACCCACTGGAAGGGCCTCTGTATTTCGCAAAAAAAATCCCCCGCTGACAGGTCGGACCCACCAGCTATATCTTCGCACGCAAGGAAGTGCCTCCTTATTGCGCACAAAAAAATGAATATCCCCCTGCGAGCTGGGACCCACCATAGTGGGAGGCTGACTTGTGAGCCTACTAAGTTGACGGGGACGGAGGGCTTTGTCAACTTAGTCAATATGAACGACTCTAGCTCCAGTGACCGTACGATATCCATCCAACGGCCGTAGTGCTTCTTCAACCTCTAGTCTTCTTGCTCCAGCCGCCCAAACCAGCGTCGGTCGTGCCGCCTGCTCCCGCCTCCCGTGGCCGGTTGTGATGCCGTAGAGGCCTCACCGCCCCCTACTACTCCCACCGCTGGCCAGGCCATCCCTCTACTCACCCACACCCCCTGTTATTCTGCGGCAACGACAGCCTCACACCGCATCCGAACCAGTGAACCCTCGTACTCCTCTCCATGTGGGCTTCCACTTCCACGTCTTCCCCGGCCCCGCATCGCCCCTTTATAGGCCTCACCGTTGTCCATCGCCCTGGTGCCCTCGGCGGGGCATGGTCAACGTGGTCAAGGAACGACTTCCATCAGAAGTGTACTGTACGTGGAGAGGCTGACAGCTAGGTCCACGGCAGCTATAAGGAAGTGCCTCCTTATTACACGCGAAATAATTATTCCTCCACCTCACAGCTGGGACCCATCGGACGGGCCACCGTATTTCATGAAAAAACATTTCCCCCTGACTGCTGGGATCCACCAGCTACATCTCCGCACGCAAGGAAGTGCGTCCATATTACGAGAAAAAATGATTCGCCCCCTGACTGCTGGGACCCACCGGCTACATCTTCGCATGCAAGGAAGTGCGTGACAGTCGGGACCCACCTGGTCGAAGCGTACATAGCATTGTCATTCTGGTCATGAACATGTACATACATACTGGTCGATGTAGAGGCGCGCACGTGTCGTAGTAGAGGCGCGCACGTAGCATGTACACGTACGTACAACGGCCATGGTGCAAGAAAGTAAATACGGCCATGTATATACATACGGGCTGGGTCTCAAACGCCTACTCGTGCATACGTACGTCCAAGCCTCGTCTACATGGCTGGGTCAGAACGGAGAAACCGCGTCATCTCGTGTTCATGGGGAGCCAACCGGCTGGGTCGGAACAAAATGCGTCGTCGTATTCATCGGGAGCCAACCAGCTTGGATGGAACAGCCGATGGAAACGAGGCCAAGCGTACCGCAGAACGGAGGAAACGGCCTTGTGTTCGACCGGCCACGGTCGAAACGGGATCATTTTCAATGGGAGGGGTCTGGCATACCGCAATACGGAGGAAACAGACTTCTGTTGGACGTCCTACGGTCGAAACGGGGTCCTGTTGATCGGGAGGGGTGTGGCGTACCGCAAAATGGAGGAAACGGACTTGTGTTGGAGCGCTACAGTCGAAACGGGGTCTTGTTCATCAGGAGGGGTGTGGCGTACCGCAAAACGGAACTCCATGGGATAATGTTCATCTCCACCGTCAACCTCCTCCAATCTCCGTGGGCTACTGTTCATCCACTGTCGACCTCCTCCAGCCTCCACCTACGGCTGTTCATCCACGGGCTCCTGTTCATCGAGCCTCCACCGCTCCTCCACTGGCTACTGTTCAACCACCCCTCTCCACGGGGTCCTGTTAAATCACCCCTCCACGGGCTACTGTTCATCCAGCCCTCCACCAGCTACTGTTCAACCAGCCCTCCACGGGCTACTGTTCAACCAGCCCTCCACGGGGTCCTGTTCATCCAGCCCTCCACGGGGTCCTATTCATCCAGCCCTTCACGGGGTCCTGTTCATCCACCCCCAACCAGCTCGATCGATTGGGGTCCTGTTCATCCAGAGGCAACACCACGGGGTCCTGTTCATCCAACCCCCCACCGGGAACTGTTCATCCAAATCCCCCCAACAACGCTCACTGTTCATCAAGGGAAGGAGGCAGCAGGTTCGATTGGCTTTAGTTAGCAGCAGTAGCGAACGAAGGAATCGCTCGATCGGGTTCAGTTAACAGCCATTGATCGATCGCTCGGGTTCAGTAACGCGTATCCTGCAGTGCAATTGCTCAGGTTCAGTTAGGCGAATGCCTCGGTCGGGTTCAGTTAGAGCCCAACGCCTTGCACCCACGCGCGTACGTGTACGAGAGAAACGCGCATCGCTCGGCCCCCGACCACCCACCATAACCGGGAACTCCCTAATATTTTCCTCGCCCTCGCTTCTACCACGGTTTTTCCGTCATGGACGGCCCAAAGAATGTCATGCAGCTGCGTCTCTGGCCCGCCCAGGATGAAAAGCCCATTTTCTATCATGATTTTTGTCATAGAAGTAGGAGCCCAACACATCTATGATGATACCGGGTTTTGTCACAATTATCATCATAGAAGTGTCATAAGTATGACAAAAAAAATTTTGTTCGACCCAAAATGTCACGGATGTGTCTTTTTTATTATAGTGGAGTGAGGTTCATGACACCTAGTATATGCTGGTCCCATCCCCCCTTCGACACGTACTATATACTCCTACCATAACACAGCCCTAAAATAATTAATCATCCTTGTTCGTCAAACTATACCTCTTTCTTGTTAGGTCAAAGCGATGGACGACGACCTCGCGGGCCCATAGGAGTGAAGTGTACGCCGCACGTGAGTGAGCGTCCTATATAGGACAACCACCGTCTAAATGTGACCAAAAGAGGTGTTTGTCTGATGTTTGAATACGCAATTCACAACTTTGATGTGACACCTATACCTCAGAAACCGAAAAGTCCCCACAGAGGGTGAGGTTCATGATGCGTGGTACGTGCTACCCTCCCCCCTTCAACATGTATGTTGTATATATATACTCCTACTGTAGCACAAATCAAAAAGAATCATCCTTGATGGTCAAATTAACCTCTCTCTCGTTGGGTCAAAGTGATGGAGGACAACTTCACGGGCCCACAAATGGAAGTGCCACACGCGATTGAGTTCCTATAGGGCAACCACCACGTGCATGGTGTTGCGTGATGTTTGAATACCAATGGACAACTTTGATGTGGCACCTACCTCGGGAACCGTAAAGTCCCCATATGGAGCGAGGTTCATGACGCATAGCATACATGTTGCCCCCTCTTTCACATGTACTACACACTCCTACCCTGCATATACGTAACACAAACCAAAAAAGAACCATACTTATTGGTCATATTAACCTCTCTCTCTCATTGTAGGTTCAACTGATCGACGAGGACCCGCGGGCCCACAGAGAGAGCCACATGCGAGTGAGTGTCATAGGACAACCACCGCGTGCATGTGCCCGAAATAGGTGTTGTGTGATGTTTGAATACCCAATGCACAACTTTGATGTGGCACAAGCTTCGCAAACCGGAAACGCACTACACAGAGGTTCACGACGCGTAACCCCCTCACTCCGAGCTGGTGGGAGGGACTCATGTGTACGCATGTGCCCGAACATTGATACGGAATCTCACCATGATTCACACTGTAACACATGCCAAGATGAATCCACCTTTGATCCTCTCATTGTTGGTGGAAACTGAAAACCTTCGCGGGCTAAGGAATGGGCACATCGCTGATAACCGCATGAGGGAGTTTCCAAGAGGACCACTAATGCATGCATGTGGCCCAAACATGTATGTATGAAAGGGTTGTGTACTGTTTTAAATAACTAATTCACGACTTTGGTGTGGCATACATGACTCACAAAATGATCAATCCCACACGGAGGCTCACGACTTGTAGTGTACTCCTGTACCCTCCCCCCCCACACACACAGACATACAGATCCCGCACCACCACCGCCACTCTGAGACATGTCAAACTTTTTCTGCAGTGAACATGTGAACAAAGGAGTGTCGTGTTAAAATTAAAAAAACAGATATCATTCAACCATTTTTATATATTGATTGATTTCCTATGGATGTAATGTGCAAACATCAAATTTGAGCTACAGGTGTGCCAAAATGGATTGCAAAATCATATATGTGTGTCCTTGGGTGCATGTTTCCCCGTGCAAGAAATTTCAAAACATTGAGAATCTTGATTTTTAAAATTTAGTAAACCCAAAATTTAGATGAAATTCATGAAACTTATCGTGGTGTCATATGGACACCAGTAGACTGTGATATTGTATTTTTCATCAAATTTGAGATAAGTTTTGATATAATCTTCTTACAAATGGGAGATTGTTAATAATTGGCAACCAATATTGCATACGGATTATTTATTCGGACCGTGTGTGTTAGACCAACAATGTATACATGCCATGCTTCGGTTAAGCAATAAAGCGGTATAATTAATCATCAAAAAAGAAAAATAATATACGTCCCGCCACGCGCCCCGTGTGCCGTGAGAGCAGGCGTGAGTTGACGGGATGCATGCGAGCACTCCGCCGTGTAGGCAGACCGTGAGGCATGCATGGAGGTGTGCGAATTGATGAGAGGCATTTTTGCTGCGCAGTGTCACTCGAAGGCATGCGAGTAGCTGTGTGAAACGATGGTAGGTATGCCAAAAGTCCGCTGCCCAGGCTCACCGAGAGGCAAGACAGCCTTTGACCTCCGCCCGCCTCGCTCCCACTGCTCCACATTAATGGCGCGCCCGAGCCGCTATTCATAATAGATGGCCGCACCCCCGGTCCATAGTGATCACCGCCGTCTAAAGCACACCATCGGATGGAGTGGCAACGCCGGGGCTGGTGAAGCACTCGCGCAACAAGTGAAGCTGGCCATAGAGGATGTCATTGCCGCTGACAAGATCTCGCGTGGGCAGCAGCACGAGCTTGACTTCATCGGCATCATCGTGCCCCCCACCAGCCGGAGCCGGAGGTCCACAACAACTCCGGCAACGACTCTGACTCCGGCGGAAAACTGGTTAGTCATCTATACCCATTTGTGCGGCAAACATATCATGTGTTTTCTCAAGTTACTCTCCCCCACCCCCTCACACTTTTTTGGAAAACGAATCTTAGGGTTATGTTCTCTCAGTCCACGAAATTAGAGTAATTCAGATCCATTAGATGCATGTAGTGTATTGATTGTTTGAATGGTATCCGTATAGGGTTAGTGATTAATTGTTTTTTCTGTACAAATGATTTTTGCTAATAATCTAACACGTCGCCAACGTATCTGTAATTTTTTTATTGTTCCATGCTATTATATTATCTGTTTTAGATGTGTTATATGCTATTTTATATTATTTCTAGGACTAACCTATTAACCTAGAGCCCAGTGCCAGTTTCTGTTTTTTGCATGCTTTAGAGTTCGCAGAAAGGGAATACCAAACGGAATAAAATTTGCGCGGTGATCTTTTTTGGACTAGAAGCAAACCAGAAGACTTGGATATGAATTCGAAGATGCAACAAGGCGACCACGAGGGTGGAGGGCGCGCCCAGGGGGGTAGGGCACGCCCCTACCTCGTGGGCCCCTTGGAGCTCTCCTGACCTAATTCTTTCGCCCATATATACTCTTATACCCCAAAACCATCAGGGAAAGCCACGAAAACACTTTTCCACCACCGCAACCTTCTGTACCCAGGAGATCCCATCTAGGGGCCTTTTCCGGCGTCTTGTCGGAGGGGGATTCAATCACGGAGGGCTTCTACATCAACACCATTGCTCTTCCGATGAAGTGGGAGTAGTTTACCACGGATCTACGAGTCCATAGCTAGTAGCTAGATGGCTTCTTCTCTCTCTTTGATTCTCAATACCATGTTCTTCTCGATGTTCCTGGAGAACTATTCAATGTAATATTCTTTTGCGGTGTGTTTGCCGAGATCTGAGGAATTGTGGATTTATCATCAGATTACCTATGAATATTATATGAGTCTTCTCTGAATTCTTATATGCATGATTTGATATATTTGCAAGTCTCTTCGAATTATCGGTTTAGTTTGGCCTACTAGATTCGTTTTTCTTGCAATGGTAGAAGTACTTAGCTTTGGGTTCAATCTTGCGGTGTCCTTTCCCAGTGACAGTAGGGACAGCAACGCACGTATTGTATTGTTGCCATCGAGGATAAAAACATGGGGTTTTCATCATATTTCTTGAGTTAATTCCTCTACATCATGGCATCTTACTTAATCCGTTATTAACGTTCTTTACGAACTTAATACTCTAGATGCATGCTGGATAGGGTCAATGTGTGGAGTAATAGTAGTAGATGCAGAATCATTTCGGTCTACTTGACATAGATGTGATGCCTATGTTCATGATCATTGCCTTAGATATCGTCTTAATTATGCGCTCTTCTATCAATTGCTCGGCAATAATTATTTCACCCACCATATTATTTGCTATCTTGAGAGAAGCCACAAGTGAAACCTATGGCCCCTGGGTCTCTTTTCCATCATATAAGTTATATTTTCCATCATACTAGTTTCCGATCTACTATTTTGCAATCTTTTACTTTCGATCTATAAACTAAAAAAATACCAAAAATATTTACTTTACCGTTTATTTATCTCTATCAGATCTCACTTTTGCAACTAACTATGAAGGGATTGACAACCCCTTTATCGCGTTGGGTGCATGTTGTTGATTGTTTGTGCAGGTATCTGGTGACTTGTGTGTCGTCTCCTACTGGTTTGATACCTTGGTTCTCAAACTAAGGGAAATACTAACTCTACTTTGCTGCATCACCCTTTCCTCTTCAAGGGAAAAAACCAACGCAAGCTCAAGAGGTAGCAGGAAGAATTTCTGGTGCCGTTGCTGGGGAGATTTATGCCAAGTCAATTTAAGATTTGTCTCCTGTCAACTTGCCAATTTCTGGCACCATTCCCGGGGAGATCTACACCAACTCAAGCCATACCAAGTACCCGTCATAAACTCTTCTCTCTTGCATTACATTATTCTCCATTCGCCTCTCATTTTGATCTCCCCACCTCTAAAAAGATTTTCGATAAGATTTTCCTTTTCTTCGCCCCTCTTCCGTTCGTCTTTCTTCGCTTGCTTCTTGTGTGCTTGTATGTTGGATTGCTTGATTTGTCATGATGGCTCAAGATAATACTAAATTGTGTGACTTCTCCAACACCAACAATAATGATTTTATTAGTACTCCGATTGATCCCACTACTAATGCTGAATCTTGTGAAATTAATGCCGCTTTGCTGAATCTTATTATGAAAGATCAATTTTCTGGCCTTCCTAGTGAAGATGTCGCATCCCATCTAAACAATTTTTTTGATTTGTGTGATATGCAAAAGAACAAAGATGTGGATAATGATATTGTTAAATTGAAGCTATTTCCGTTTTCACTTAGAGATCATGCTAAAACTTGGTTTTTGTCTTTGCCTAAAAAAACCATTGATTCGTGGAATAAGTGTAAAGATGCTTTCATCTCTAAGTATTTTCCTCCCGCTAAGATCATCTCCCTTAGGAACGATATTATGAATTTTAAGCAACTTGATCATGAGCATGTTGCACAATCTTGGGAGAGGATGAAATTGATGATACGAAATTGCCCTACACATGGTTTGAATTTGTGGATGATTATACAAAAAAATTATGCTGGATTGAATTGTGCTTCTAAAAATCTTTTAGATTCGGCTGTGGGGGGGCACTTTTATGGAAATTAATTTAGGAGAGGCCACTAAGCTCCTAGATAATATCATGGTTAATTATTCTCAATGGCACACCGAAAGATCCACTAGTAAAAAGGTGCATGCAATTGAAGAGATTACTGTTTTGAGTGGAAAGATGGATGAACTCATGAAATTATTTGCTGATAAGAGTGATTCTTCTAATCCTAATTATATTCCTTTTTCCACTTTGATTGAGAATAATGATGAATCTATGGATGTGAATTTTTTGGGTAGGAACAATTTTGGTAATAACGCGTTTAGAGGCAATTTTAATCCTAGGCCGTTTCCTAGTAATCCCTCTAATAATTATGGTAATTCCTACAAAACTTCTTATGAAAATTTTAATAAGATGCCCTCTGATTTTTAGAATAGTGTTAAAGAATTTATGAGTTCGCAAAAGAATTTAAATACTTTGATTGAAGAAAAATTTCAGATTGATGATTTGGCTAGGAACGTGGATAGAATTTCTCTTGATGTTGATACTTTGAAACTTAGATATATTCCACCTAAGCATGATATCAGTGAGTCTCTCAAAGCCATGCATGAGAATTTCCATTGATGAGTGCAAAGAAAGGACCGCTCAAATGCGTGCTAAAAAAGATTGGTTTGTAAAAGCGTGTTCTTCTAGTTTTCATAATAATAATGATAAAGATCTAGAAGTGATTGATGTGACCCCTATTGAATCTTTGTTTTCCAATATTAATCTTGATAAATATGGGACTAGAGTTGAGTCAACTTTAGTTAAAAGGGGTCCCAATGATTCGGAGTTTATAGATCTAGATGCAAAAATTGATAAAAGCGGGATTGGAGAGGTCAAGACTTTAAGTAGCAATGAACCCACTCTTTTGGATTTCAAGGAATTTAATTATGATAATTGTTCTTTAATAGGTTGTATTTCCTTGTTGCAATCTATGTTGAATTCTCAAAACAAAGCTTTTACTAAACATATCGTTGACGCTATGATGCAATCTTTTGAAGAAAAGCTTGAATTGGAAGTTTCTATCCCTCGAAAACTTTATAACAAGTGGGAACCTACTATTAAGATTAAAATTAAAGATTATGAGTGCCATGCTTTGTGTGATTTGGGTGCTAGCGTTTCCACGATTCCGAAAATTTTGTGTGATGTGTTAAGTTTCCACGAATTTGATGATTGTTCTTTAAATTTGCATGTTGCGGATTCCAACATAAAGAAACCTATGGGAAGGATTAATTATATCCATATTGTTTCAAATAGGAATTATGTGCCCGTAGATTTCATTGTTATTGATATAGATTGCAATCCTACATGTCCTATTATTCTTGGTAGACCTTTCCTTAGAACGATTGGTGCAATTATTGATATGAAAGAAGGAAACATTAGATTCCAATTTCCATTAAGGAAAGGCATGGAACACTTTCATAGGAAAAATATTAAATTGCCATATGAATCTATTATGAGAGCCACTTATGGATTACGTACCTAAGATGACAATACCTAGATCTATTCGTATTGCCTAGCTATGGGCGTTAAACAACAGCGCTTGTTGGGAGGCAACCCAATTTTATTTTTTGTTCTTTACTTTTTTGTTCCTGTTTAGCAATAAATAATTCATCTAGCCTCAGGAGATGTAGTTTTATGTTTTAGTTAGTGTTTGTGCCAAGTTAAACCTTTAGGATAGCTTACGGTGATAGGTGTGTTGATCCTGCTGAAAACGGAGACTTTTGCATCCAGTAAATAATTTCTAGAATTTTATTGAAACGTGCTTTTGATCTGATTCTTTTTGCTCTGGACTGGTGCACAAATTTCACTGGTCGTCCTAAATTTTTAGAATTTTTGGAGTTACAGAAGTATTCGAGAGTTACATATTACTACAGATTGTTCTGTTTTTGACAGATTTTGTTTTCTATGTGTTGTTTGCCTATTTTGATGAATCTGTGGGTAGTATCGGGGGATATGAACCATTGAAAAGTTGGAATGCAGTAGATATTACACCAATAAAAGTAAAGAATGAGTTTGTAATAGTACCTTAAAGTGGTGATTTATTTTCTTATACTAACGGCGCTCATGAGATTTTCTGTTGAGTTTTGTGTTGTGAAGTTTGCATGTTTTGGGTAAGGATTTGATGGACTATGGAATAAGGAGTAGCAAGAGCCTAAGATTGGGGATGGACAAGGCACACAAAGGTAATATTCAAGGACAACCAAAACCCTAAGCTTGGGGATGCCCCAGAAGGCATCCCCTCTTTCGGCTTCGTCTATCGAAAACTTTACTTAAGGCTATATTTTTATTCACCAAATGATATGTGTTTTGCATGGAGCGTCTCGTATGATTTGAGTATTTGATTTTTAGTTTACCACAATCATCCTTGTTGTACACACCTTTTGGGAGAGACACGCATGAATCGTGATTTATTAGAATACTCTATGTGCTTCACTTATATCTTTTGAGCTAGGCAATATTGCTCTAGTGCTTCACTTATATGTTTTTAGAGCACAGCGATGGCCTTTTTTATAGAAATTTATGAACTCTCATGCTCCACTTATATTATTTTGAGAGTCTTTTAGAACAACATGGTAATTTGCTTTGGTTATAAATTTAGTCCTAATATGATAGGCATCCAAGAGGGATATAATAAAAGCTTTCATAAAAAGTCAATTGAATACTATGAGAAGTTTGATTCTTTATGATTGTTTTGAGATATGAAGATGGTGATATTAGAGTCATGCTAGTGAGTAGTTGAGAATTTGAGAGATATTTGTGCTAAAGTTTGTGATTCCCGTAGCATGCAGATATGGTGCACTGTTATGTGATGAAGTCAGAGAATGATTTATTTTTTGATTGTCTTCTTGATGAGTGGCAGTCGGGGATGAGCGATGGCCTTTTCCTACCAATCTATCCCCCTAGGAGCATGTGCGTAGTACTTCGTTCGATGCCTAATAGATTTTTTCAATAAGTATGTGAGTTCATTTTGAGTAATGTTGAGTCCATGGATTATATGCACCCTCACCCTTCCACCATTGCTAGCCTCTCTTGTGCCGCGCAACTTTCTCTGGTACCATACACCCAGCATATACCTTCCTCAAAACAGCCACCATACCTACCTATTATGGTATTTCCATAGCCATTCCGAGATATATTTCCATGCAACTTTCCATTGTTCCATTTATTATGACATGCTTCATCATTGTCATATTGCTTTGCATGATCATGTAGCTGACATAGTATTTGTGGCAAAGCAACCTTTCATAATTCTTTCATACATGTCACTCTTGATTCATTGCACATCCGGTACACCGCCGGACGCATTCACATAGAGTCATATTTTGTTCTAAGCATAGAACATTGTCCCATGTGCGGAAATAAAATAAGAGGCCATAAAAATAGAAAGGCCAAACAAGAAAAATGAGAGAAAAAGAGAGAAGGGTCAATGTTACTATCCTTTTTCCACACTTGTTCTTCAAAGTAGCACCATGGTCTTAAGGATAGAGAGTCTCTTATTTTGTCACTCTCATATACTAGTGGGAATTTTTTCATTATAGAACTTGGCTTGTATATTCCAACGATAGGCTTCCTCGAATGCCCTAGGTCTTCATGAGCAAGCAAGTTGGATGCACACCCACTTAGTTTCTTTTTGAGCTTTCATACACTTATAGCTCTAATGCATCTGTTGCATGGCAATCCCTACTCACTCACATTGATATCTATTGATGGGCATCTCCGTAGCCCGTCGATATGCCTACTTGATGTGAGAATATCTCCCTCTTTTTGTCTTCTCCACAACCATCATATTCTCTTCCACCATAGTGTTATATCCATGGATCATGCTCATGTATTGCATGAAAGTTGAAAAGGTTTGAGAACATCAAAGTATGAAACAATTGCTTGGCTTGTCATCGGGGTTGTGCATGATTTGAGTATTTTGTGTGATGAAGATGGAGCATAGCTGATGACCCACAAGTGTAGGGGATCTATCATAGTCCTTTCGATAAGTAAGAGTGTCGAACCCAACAAGGAGCAGAAGGAAATGATAAGCGGTTTTCAGTAAGGTTTTCTCTGCAAGCACTGAAATGGTAGGTGATAGATAGTTTTGTGATAAGATAAATAGTAACGAGTAACAAGTAAACAAAGTAAATAAGGTGCAGCAAGGTGGCCCAATCCTTTATGTAGCAAAGGACAAGCCTGGACAAACTCTAATAATAATAAAATAGCTCCCGAGGACACATTGGGAATTATCGCCAAGCTAGTTTTCATCACGCTCATATGATTCGCGTTCGGTACTTTGATAATTTGATATGTGGGTGGACGGCACTTGGGTACTGCCCTAACTTGGACAAGCATCCCACTTATGATTAACCCCTATTGCAAGCGTCCGCAACTACAAAAAGGAGTATTAAGGTAAACCTAACCACGGCATTAAACATATGGGCCCATATGAACCCCTAACGAAGCAACGCATAAACTAGGGTTTAAGCTACTGTCACTCTAGCTATCCATCATCTACTTATTACTTCCCTATGCCTTCCTCTAGGCCCAAATAATGGTGAAGTGTCATGTAGTCGACGTTCACATAACACCACTAGAGGAGAGACAACATACATCTCATCAAAATATCAAATGAATACCAAATTCACATGACTACTAATAGCAAGACTTCACCCATGTCCTCAGGAACTAAAGTAACTACTCACAAAGAATAATCATGTTCATAATCATAGGTGTAATAATATGCATTAAGGATCTGAACATATGATCTTCCACCAAGTAAACCAATAAGTATCAACTACAAGGAGTAATCAACACTACTAGCAACCCACAGGTACCAATTTGTGGTTTTGGATACAAGATTGGATACAAGAGATGAACTAGGGTTTGAGAGGAGATGGTGCTGGTGAAGATGTTGGTGGAGATTGACCCCCTCCTGGAGGGAAGTGTCCCCGGCAGAACAGCTCCGCCAGAGCGCTAGATTAATTCCGCCAAGGTTCCGCCTCGTGGCGGCGGAGTTTCATCCCGTAAGCTTGCCCACAATTTTTTTCAGGGTAAAAGTGATGATATAGCAGAAGAAGGACGCCGGAGGCCCACTAGGGGGCCCAGGAGATAGGGCGCGCCCCCCTGTCTCCTGAATAGGGTGTGGGCCCCTGGCCTATTTCTTTTGCTCATAAATTCTTAATAAATCCAAAAAGTGGTTTCGTGGAATTTCAGGACTTTTGGAGTTGTGCAGAATAGGTTTCCAACATTTGCTCCTTTTCCAACCAGAATTCTAGCTGCCGGCATTCCCCCTCTTCATGGTAAACCTTGTAAAATAAGAGAGAATAGCCATAAATATTGAGATATAAAGTGTAATGACAACCCATAATGCAATAAATATTGATATAAAAGCATGATGCAAAATGGACGTATCAACTCCCCCAAGCTTAGACCTCGCTTGTCCTCAAGCGGAAACCGAGATCGAGAAATATGTCCACATGTTTAGAGATAGAGGTGTCGATAAAAATAAAATATGGACATGAGGGCATCATGATCATTCTAATAACAGCAACATATATAGATTTTGTCATATGATTTCTTATGCTCAAGTAATAAGCAATTCACAATGTCAAGTATGGTTCATAAACTTCATTGGGAACTAACATACTATAATCTCAGTCATTGAAGCAATTGCAATTTATCGTAACATCAGAAAGAGTCAATAACAGTGCTTTTCAGCAAGCTCACATACTCAACTATCTCGTAGTCTCCTATAATTGTTAACACTCACTCAATACTTGTGGTTATAGAGTTTCAGCCGGACACTGAGAAAGACAGGGGCTTATTGTGTTGCCTCCCAACGTATTCACCTTTAGGTGATGTCAACAATAATAGCCTATGCCAACTTACATCCAATTGGATATATGTATCATGATCTTTCAAACATGAGGAGCTTGCCAAAGGATAAAATGATAAAGTGGGAAGGTGAGGATCACCTTGACTCAAGCATAAAGTAAAAACATAAAGTAAAAGATAGGCCCTTCGCAGAGGGAAGCAGAGGTTGTCATGCGCGTTTAGGGTTGATGCACGAAATCTTAATGCAAAAGAACGTCACTTTATATTTCCCCTTGTATGTGGACCTTTATTATGCAGTCCGTCGCTTTTATTACTTCCACAACAACTTCGTACAAAGCTTATTTTCTCTGCACTAATAAGTCATACATATTTAGAGAGCAATTTTTGTTGCTTGCACCAATGACAACTTACTTGAAGGATCTTACTCAATCCATAGGTAGGTATGGTGGACTCTCATGGCAAAACTGGGTTTGAGGATATTTGGAAGCACAAGTAGTATCTCTACTTGGTGCAAGGAATTTTGGCTAGCAAGAAGGGGAAAGGCAAGCTCAATATGTTTGGAAGGTCAATGACAACATACTTTAACTGAGATGTCGGAAAACATAAACCATTATGTTGTCTTCCTTGTCCAACATCAACTCTTTTAGCATGTCATACTTAATGAGTGCTTCACAATCATAAAAGATTTCCAAGATAATATATCTATATGTGAACCCCTCTTTCCTTATCACTTCCTATTAATTGCAACAGTCACTAAGGCTACGTTCATCAACTCTCAACAATTTTTATGCCTCATACTTTCTATGTGTGAAGTTATCACTGTCCATAAGATCAATATGAACTCTATTGTTCTTTCTACTTTCTCAAGATCATAGCAACATAGCAAAGCCCTTGACTCAACACTAATCTTTATTATAGATAGCACACGGACTTGCTTACATAAAGAGATCACAAAGCAAAACTCAAAACTACTTGATATCAAAACTTCAATCTACTAGATCAAGATACTACTAAAAGGATCAAACTAAATAAAGCAGTAAAGATAGGAGTGTGATGGTGATACGATACCGGGGCACCTCCCCCAAGCTTGGCAGTTGCCAAGGGGAGTGCCCATACCCATGTAATTATTTCTTCGGAGGTGATGGAGGTGGTGATGATGATAGTGGATAATCGCACATTGAGTGTAAAAGCTCCTCCAACTTGCGGATAATGCCCTTGAGCCCAGCAATATGATCCTTCAACAAAATATTCTCCTGTGTAAGATACTTGTTTTGTATGCGGGCTAACTCAATCATCTTGAAAGCTTCAATCTCTGTTGGAGTGAAAAGGTTAGGTAAAGGGTGAGGGATGTCTTCTTCTTTCACCACCAGAGCTTGAACCTCCATGGCCTTCTTGATCCCTTCATCCTTGTTGATCTCTTCTGGTTCCTCTCTTTTCAACTCTATCTTCAATAGCCAGGCATCCTTGTCTTCGTTGCTGTAGGAGGGAGAAGTCATGGTGCTCTAAATCTGCAACAGGAACAGCTCGAAACGAAAACAGAAGATATTTTCGTGATACGATGGTCAAAACCTTCGGGAGTATATATAATAAATTTTTGCCGACCAAAATACATAACATACAAGAAAATGGGGTCCAGGAGGCACATGAGGTGCCCACGTGACAGGGGGCCCGCCCTACAGGGGGGGCGCCCTCCTCTCTCGTGGGAGCCTCGTGTCCCTTTCGGACTACTTCTTTCTTCCTAAAATTCTTAAATAATCCAAAACTGATAAAAAATGACATTAGAGTTGTTTTGGAGTCAGTATACTTACCGTACCACGTACCTATGCCTTTTCGGAGTCTGGAACATTCTGGAAAGTGTCTCTTATGTATTCCTCTGGGGTTATGGTTTCAATAATATTTGTTTCAACATTGATAGGATTACCTAAAATATAATGTTTAATTCTTTGACCATTAACCACCCTCGGATTTGTGCCTTCAAAGTTGTTAATTTTTATAGCACCGGAATGATAGACCTCCTCGATAACATAGGGACCTTCCCATTTTGAGAGAAGTTTTCCTGTAAAAAATCTTAAACGAGAGTTGAATAATAACACATAATCTCCTACGTTAAACTCACGCTTTTGTATCCTCTTATCATGCCAGCGTTTGACTTTTTCTTTGAAGAGCTTGGCATTCTCATAAGCTTGGGTTCTCCATTCATCAAGTGAGCTAATATCAAACAACCTCTTCTCACCGGCAAGTTTGAAGTCATAATTGAGCTCTTTAATAGCCCAATATGCTTTATGTTCAGGTTCAAGAGGTAAATGACATGCTTTTCCATAAACCATCTTATATGGAGACATACCCATAGGATTTTTGTATGCAGTTCTATAGGCCCATAATGCATCATCAAGTTTTTTGGACCAATTCTTTCTAGATCTATTCACAGTCTTTTGCAAAATTAATTTGAGCTCTCTATTGCTCAACTCTACTTGACCACTAGACTGCGGGTGATAAGGAGATGCAATTCTATGATTGACATCATACTTAGCAAGCATCTTACGGAAAGCACCATGAATAAAGTGTGAACCACCATCAGTCATAAGATATCTAGGGACTCCAAACCTCGGAAAAATAACTTCTTTAAGCATTTTAATAGAAGTGTTATGATCAGCACTACTAGTTGGAATAGCTTCTACCCACTTAGTAACGTAATCAACAGCAACTAAAATATGTGTATAACCATTGGAGGCAGGAAAAGGTCCCATATAATCAAAGCCCCAAACATCAAACGGTTCAATAACAAGAGAGTAATTCATAGGCATTTCTTGACGTCTGCTAATGTTACCTATTCTTTGACATTCATCACAAGATAAGACAAACTTACGAGCATCTTTGAAGAGAGTAGGCCAATAAAAACCAGATTGTAATACCTTGTGTGCAGTTCTATCTCCCGCGTGGTGTCCTCCATAAGATTCAGAGTGACACTTGCGTAGGATTTGTTCCTGTTCATGCTCAGGCACACAACGTCTAATAATACCATCTACTCCTTCTTTATAAAGGTGCGGATCATCCCAGAAGTAATGTCTTAAATCATAAAAGAACTTTTTCTTTTGCTGGTATGTGAAACTAGGCGGTATATATTTAGCAACAATGTAATTAGCATAATCAGCATACCAAGGAGCAGTACGAGAAGCATTGACAACCGCTAATTGTTCATCAGGAAAACTATCATTAATAGGCAGTGGGTCATCAAGAACATTCTCTAACCTAGATAAGTTATCTGCAACTGGGTTCTCAGCTCCCTTTCTATCAATAATATGCAAGTCAAATTCTTGGAGCAAGAGAACCCATCTAATGAGTCTAGGCTTAGCATCTTTCTTTTCCATGAGATATTTAATAGCAGCATGATCAGTGTGAATAGTAACTTTGGAATCAACAATATAAGGTCTAAACTTATCACATGCAAACACAACTGCTAAGAACTCTTTTTCAGTAGTAGCATAATTTCTTTGGGCAGTATCAAGAGTCTTACTAGCATACTGGATAACATTCAATTTCTTATCGACTCTTTGCCCTAAAACAGCACCTACAGCATAATCACTAGCATCGCACATAATTTCAAAAGGTAAGTTCCAATCAGGTGGCTGAACAATAGGTGCAGTGATCAAAGCTTTCTTAAGTGTTTCAAATGCTTCTACACAATCATCATCAAAGACAAAAGGAATATCTTTTTGCAATAAATTAGTCAGAGGCCTAGAGATTTTACAAAAGTCCTTAATGAACCTCCTATAAAAACCGGCATGACCAAGAAAACTTCTTATACCTTTTATGTCCTTGGGACATGGAATTTTTTCAATAGCATCAACTTTGTCTTTATAAACTTCAATACCTCTCTCGGAGATCTTGTGCCCCAAGACGATGCCTTCATTAACCATAAAGTGACTATTTTCCCAATTCAGGACAAGACTAGTGTCTTCGCATCTCTGCAAAACTCGATCAAGGTTGCTCAAACAATCATCAAAAGAGGATCCATAGACGGAGAAGTCATCCATGAATACCTCACAAATCTTTTCACCAAAATCAGAAAATATAGCCATCATGCATCTTTGAAAGGTAGCAGGTGCATTACATAAACCAAAAGGCATACGTCTATAAGCAAAAGTACCAAAAGGGCAAGTAAAAGTAGTTTTAGATTGATCCCGCGCGGACACAAGTATTTGAGAGAAGCCAGAATAACCATCTAGAAAGCAAAAATGTGTGTGTTTCGATAGCCTTTCTAGCATTTGATCAATAAAAGGTAAGGGGTAATGATCTTTCTTAGTAGCTTTATTTAACTTACGGAAATCAATTACCATCCTATAGCCTGTAATAATTCTTTGTGGGATCAATTCATCTTTATCATTAGGAACAACGGTAATACCTCCCTTTTTAGGGACACAATGGACAGGGCTTACCCATTCACTATCAGCAACGGGATAAATAATACCTACCTCAAGGAGTTTTAGAATCTCCTTTCTTACCACTTCCTTCATTTTGGGGTTTAATCATCTTTGAGGATCTCTAACTGGTTTGGCATCTTTCTCCACTGAAATTTTGTGCTGACATAATGTGGGACTAACGCCCTTAAGATCATCCAGAGTATATCCAATAGAAGCTCAGTGCTTCTTCAGAGTTTTCAATAATCTTTCTTCTTCTTTCTCTGAAAGGTTAGCACTAATAATAACAGGATATATTTCTTTTTCATCAAGATAAGCATACTTGAGATTATCAGGTAAGGGTTTGAGTTCAAACACGGGATCACCCTTGGGAGGAGGGGGATCCCTAAGAATTTCAATGGGAAGGTCATGTTTTAGCATAGGTTCTTGTTTAAGGAACACTTCATCTATTTCTTCCCTTTCCTTCATAAACATATCATTTTCATGGTCTAACAAATATTGTTCTAACGGATCAGTTGGGGGAACAGCAATGGAAGCAAGACCAATAATTTCATCCTTACTAGGTGGTTCCCTTTCACGAGGTTGTCTACTAAACTTAGCAAAATTAAACTCATGAGACATACCATCTATGCCAACAGTGACAATATTCCTTTCACAATTAATCTTAGCACTAGTAGTATTCAAAAAGGGTCTACCAAAAATAATGGGACAAAAATTATCTTATGGGGAAGCAAGAACAAGGAAATCAGCAGGGTATTTAATCTTTCCACACAAGACTTCAACATCTCTAACAATCCCAATAGGTTTAATGGTGTCCCTATTAGCAAGCTTAATAGTAACATCAATGTCTTCTAATTCAACAGGTGCAATATCGTGCATAATTTCTTTATAAAGATCATAAGGTATCGCATTAGCACTAGCACCCATATCACATAAGCCATGATAACAATGATCTCCTATTTTAACAGAAATAACAGGCGTGCCTACAACAGGTCTACGTGTCTTAGTATCGGGTCTAGCAATATTAGCAGTTTCACCCACGAAAGAAATAACATGCCCATCTAAGTCTTCATCCAAGAGATCTTTAATCATAGCAATACTGGGTTCAACATTAATTTGCTCAGGAGGTGTATAAGTCCTAGTATTACTCTTACGAACAACAGTCGAAGCTTTAACATGATCTTTTATCCTAACAGGAAAAGGAGGTTTTTCGACATAAGCAGTAGGAATAATAGGATCACTATATGTAATAGTCTTTTCTTCGACTGTAATAGGTGCAACTACTTTCACTTCAACAGGAGGATTATATTTAAACCACTTCTCTTTAGGGAGATCAATGTGAGTAGCAAAAGTTTCACAAAAAGTAGCTACTATCTCAGAGTCAAGTCCATACTTAGAGCTAAATCCACGGAAAGCATCGGTATCCATAAAAGATTTAACACAATCGAACTTAGGTGTCATACCTGATTCCTTACCATCGTCGGAACCCCAATCTTCAGAGTTGCGTTTAATTCTTTCCAATAAGTCTCATTAGAAATCAATAGTCCTCAGCATATAGGAACCATCACAGGAAGTATCGAGCAGATTGCGATTATCAAGAGAAAGCTGAGCTTAAAAATTCTTAATAATCATTTCCCGAGAGAGCTCATGATTGGGGCATGAATATAACATGGATTTAAGCCTCGCCCAAGCTTGAGCAATGCTTTCTCCTTCGCGAGGCCAGAAATTATATATGTAATTACGATCACGATGAACAAGATGCATAGGGTAGAACTTCTGGTGAAATTCCAACTTCAGTCGCTTATAATTCCAAAATCTCGTATCATCACATAGCCTATACCATGTCATTGCATCTCCCTTCAAAGATAAAGGGAAGACCTTCCTTTTAACAACATCATCGGGGATACCTGCAAGCTTAAATAATCCACAAACTTCATCCACAAAGATAAGGTGTAAGTCGGGATGCAAAGTTCCGTCTCCTGCAAAAGGATTAGCTAGCAGTTTTTCTATCATACCCGAAGGAATCTCAAAGTGAATATTTTCATCAGGTTCAGTAGGTTGAGGAGCATCTCTTTGCTCTTCTGGTTGGGGTGAAGATACCCCAAACAAGCCCCTCAAAGGATTAGTTTCCATAGTGACAAGTAACAAACAAATTCAGCACACTAAATAAACGTTTCCTTACCAAGTTCCACTCACCAAAAGTGCTACACTCCCCGGCAACGGAGCCAGAAATCCTTTTTGCTACGTCTTGAGCTAGCGTTGGTTTTCCCCGAAGAGGAGAGGGTGATGCAACAAGTGTAGCGTAAGTATTTCCCTCAGTTTTTGAGAACCAAGGTATCAATCCAGTAGGAGGCTCCTCAAAAGTCCAACGCGCCTACACAAACAAATTGAGAACTCGCAACCAACGCAATAAAGGGGTTGTCAATCCCTTCACGGCCACTTGCGAAAATGAGATCTGATAGAGATAGTATGATAAGATAAATATATTTTTGGTATTTTATGATATAGATGCAAGAAAGTAAAGATGCAAATAAAAGTAGATTGAAATCAAATATGATAAGAGGTAGACCCAGGGGCCATAGGTTTCACTAGAGGCTTCTCTTGAGAGCATAAGTATTACGGTGGGTGAACAAATTACTGTCGAGCAATTGATAGAAAAGCGAATAATTATGTCGTTATCTAGGCATGATCATGTATATAGGCATCACATCAATAACAAGTAGACCGACTCCTGCCTGCATCTACTACTATTACTCCACACATCGACTGCTATCCAACATGCATCTAGAGTATTAAGTTCATAAGAACAGAGCAACGCATTAAGCAAGATGATATGATGTAGAGGGATAAACTCATGCAATATGATATAAACCCCATCTTTTTATCCTCGATGGAAACAATACAATACTTGTCTTGCAACCCTTTCTGTCACTGGGTAAGAACACCGCAAGATTGAACCCAAAGCTAAGCACTTCTCCCATGGCAAGAAAGATCAATCTAGTAGGCCAAACCAAACTGATAATTCGAAGAGACTTGCAAAGATAACTCAATCATACATAAAAGAATTCAGAGAAGATTCAATTAATATCCATAGATAAAACTGATCATAAACTCACAATTCATCGGATCTCCACAAACACACCGCAAAAAGAGATTACATCGAATAGATCTCCACAAGAGAGGGGGACAACATTGTATTGAGATCCAAAAAGAGAGAAGAAGCCATCTAGCTAATAACTATGGACCCGTAGGTCTGTGGTAAACTACTCACAACTCATAGGAGGGGCAAGGATGTTGATGTAGAGGCCCTCCGTGGTCGATTCCCCCTCTGGCAGAGTGTCGGCAAAGGCTCCATGATGGGATCTCGCGGATACAGAAGGTTACGGTAGTGGAATTTGTGTTTCGTGGTACCCCTGGATGTTTTCAGGGTCCGTAGGTATATATAGGAGGAAGAGGTACATCGGTGGACGCCCGAGGGTCCCACGAGACAGGGGGCGCGCCCTACAGTGGGGCGCCCTCCTATCTCGTGGAGGCTCCGGCTGTTTCTTGACTTGTACTCCAAGCTCTCCGGATCTTGTTTGTTCCAAAAATCACGTTCCCGAAGGTTTCATTCCGTTTGGACTCCGTTTGATATTCCTTTTCTTTGAAATACTGGAATAGGCAAAAAAACAGCAATATGGGTTGGGCCTCCTATTAGTAGGTTAGTCCCAAAAAATGATAATAATGTATAAAATAAAGCCCATAAACATCCAAAACAGGTAATATAATAGCATGGAACAATCAAAAATTATAGATACGTTGGAGACGTATCAAGAATCCCCAAGCTTAATTCCTGCTCGTCCCCGAGTAGGTAAATGATAAAAAGAGAATTTTTGATGTGGAATGCTACCTAGCATAATTCTCAATGTAATTTTCTTTATTGTGGCATGAATGTTCAGATCCAAATGATTCAAAATAAAAGTTCATATTTATAAAAGAAATAGTAACACTTTAAGCATACTAATCAAAGTAATCATGTCTTCTCAAAATAACATGGCAAAAAAAAGTTCATCCCTAAAAAATCATATAGTTAGGCTATGCTTCATTTTCGTCACACAAAGATGTTCCCAACTTCTATACCCCCGATGACAAGCCAAGCAATTCTTTCATACTTAAATAATCTCAAACTTTTTCAACCTTCACGCAATACATGAGTGTGAGCCATGGATATAGCACTATGGGTGGAATAGAATATGATGATGGGGATTGTGTGGAGAAGACAAAAAGGAGAAAGTCTCACATTGACGAGGATAATCAACGGGCTATGGAGATGCCCATTAATTGATGTCAACATGAGGAGTAGGGATTGCCATGCAACAGATGCACTAGAGCTATAAATGAATGCTCAACAAAAGAGAACTAGTGGGTGTGCATCCAACTTGCTTGCTCACGAAGACCTAGGGCATTTGAGGAAGCCCGTCGTAGGAATATACAAGCCAAGTTCTATATTGAAAATTTCCCACTAGTATGAAAAAGATAACTTATGAGACTCACTATATGAAAAACATGGTGCTACTTTGAAGCACAATTATGAGACTCACTACATGAAGAACAAGGTGCTACTTTGAAGCACAAGTGTGAAAAAGAGATAGTAGCATTGCCCTTTTTATTTTTTCCTTATTTTTTTTATTTTTTTTATTTTTTTTATTTTTTTTGGGCCTTTCTTTTTTTCTTTTGGCCTTTCTTCTTCTTTTTTCTTTGGGCAATGCTCTAAAAATGATGATCATCACACTTTTATTGATTACAACATATGAATTACAACTCGAAACTAGAACAAGATATGACTCTATATGAATGCCTCCGGCGGTGTACCGGGATGGTGCAATGAATCAAGAGTGACATGTATGAAAAAATAATGCATGGTGGCTTTGCCACAAATACGATGTCAACTACATGATCATGCAATGGCAATATGATAAAAGTAATGTATGTCATGATGATGATAAACGGAATGGTGGAAAGTTGCATGGCAATATATCTCGGGATGGCTATGGAAATGCCATAATAGGTAGGTATGGTGGCTGTTTTCAGGAAGATATAAGGAGGTTTATGTGTGATAGAGCGTATCATATCATGGGGTTTGGATGCACTGGCGAAGTTTGCACCAACTCTCAAGGTGAGAAAGGGCAATGCACGGTACCGAAGAGGCTAGCAATGGTGGAAAGGTAAAAGTGCGTATAATCCATGGACTCAACATTAGTCAAAAGAACTCATATACTTATTACAAAAAATTTAGAAGTCATCAAAAACCAAGTACTACGTGCATGCTCCTAGGGGGATAGATTGGTAGGAAAAGACCATCGCTCGTCCCCGACCGCCACTCATAAGGATGCACAAGCCAGGTACAATTCATGCTTCAAATTTGTTACATAACTTTAACCATACGTGCATGCTATGGGACTTGCTAACTTCAACACAAGCATTCTTTAAATTCATAATCACCCAACTAGCATGACTTTAATATCACTACCTCCCTATCTCAAAACAATTATCAAGTATCAAATTGATCATAGCATCCAATTCACTTTCTATGATAGTTTTTATTATACCCAACTTGGATGCTCATCATTCTAGGACCAAATTATAACCATAGAAAATACCATGCTGTTATAAAAGACTCTCAAAATAATATAAGTGAAGCCTGAGAGACTAGCAATTTCTTCAAAATTAATCCACCACCACACTCTAAAAGATATAAGTGAAGCACTAGAGCAAAAACTATCAAGCTCAAAAGATATAAGTGAAGCACATAGAGCATTCTAGCAAATTCTAATCAAATAGGATTCTCCCAAAAGGTGTGTTACAGCAAGGATGATTGTGGTAAACTAACAAGCAAAGACTAATATAATACATGACGGTCCAAGCAAAACACATAACATGTGGTGAATAAAAATATAGCTCCAAGTAAAGTTACCAATGAACAAAGACGAAAGAGGGGATGCCTTCCCAGGGCATCCTCAAGCTTAGGCTTTTGGCTATTCTTGAATATCTTGGGGTGCCTTGGGCATCCCCAAGCTTAGGCTCTTGCCACTCTTTATTCCATAGTCCATAAAAGCTTTACCCAAAACATGAAAACTTCACAACACAAAACTCAACAGGAAATTTTATAAGCTCCGTTAGTGAAAGAAAAACCAAACCACCACATAAGGTACTGCAATGAACTCATTCTTTATTTATTTTGGTGTTAAACCTACTGTATTCCAACTTCTTTATGGTTCATAGACTGAATTACTAGCCATAGATGCATTGAAATAAGCAAACAACACACGAAAAACAGAATCTATCAAAAACAGAACAGTCTGTAGCAATCTGTAACTAACGCAAACTTCTGGAACTCTAAAAAACCTAACAAAATAGGACGTACTGGACAATTTGTTTATTGATCAGCAGCAAAACGATCAATGCAAAAGCACATTTCTGTGATTTATTGAATATTTTCTCGTGAGGCAAAGTTTCTGTTTTTCAGCAGAATCAAATCAACCATCATCATAGTTTATCCTATAGGTTCTACTTTGCACAAACACTAATTAAAAGATAAAAACACATCTAAATAGAAAGTAGAAACAAAATTTAACACTAAACAGGAACAAAAACAAAGAACATAAAGAAAATTGGGTTGCCTCCCAACTAGCGCTATCGTTTAACGCCCCTAGCTAGGCATAAAAGCGAAGATAGATCTAACGAGTGCCATCTTTGGCACTTGATTCCTCATTAGAGCACTTATAATCTTTAGGAGGTTCTCCCTTAATAGAAGTATCACCTTTATTTTTAGGAACATAGATGAGCTTGGTGGTTTTTGTAAGGGATTTTGGGGTGTTTTTCATGGGAGAAAAAGCTGAACCTAAGTTGGTAATTATATCCTCAAGTTTACCAATTCTAGCAGAATCGAGATCTATTTTTTCATTAACTATAGGTTCTTTTGCCTTAAGATTTTTCAAGGTAACTCCAACCCTAGATTCATATTGGGTGATAACATTATGAATCTTTTTATCCAGATTTTTAATCAACTCAACAGTGACAATTTTATTTTCAATAATATCAAGACGTTGCATAACGTGTTCTAAAGTTAAAACAGTTCCATTAACCAAAAGAGGTGGTGAGCCAAATAAATCTAACATAGCTCTATAAGCATCAAACGTATGGCTACTCATGAAATCACCTCCGGTAGCAATATCAAGAACACATCTATTCCAAGGAGAAATGCCTACATAAAAATTGCGGAGAAGAACGGAAGTGGAAAGCTTCCTAGGAGATTTATATTGGGCATTGCAAATTCTATACCAAGCATCTTTTAAATTTTCTCCCTCCCTTTTCTTAAAATTGAGAATTTCTTGTTCTGGAGAGATAATAAGGATAGGAGAACTAGCCATAATGACGAGGTAAACGAGCAAACACACGGGTAATGGAAAAAGGCAAGCGGAAAAGAGAGGAGGAAATTGGGAAAGAGAGGGCGAATAAAACGGCAAGGGTGAAGTGGGGGAGAGGAAAACGAGAGGCAAATGACAAATAATGTAAATGCGAGGAAGATGAGTTTGTGATGGGTACTTGGTATGTCTTGACTTGAGCGAAGACCTCCCCGGCAACGACGCCAGAAAAGAGTCTTGATGACCCACAAGTGTAGGGGATCTATCGTAGTCCTTTCGATAAGTAAGAGTGTCGAACCCAACGAGGAGCAGAAGGAAATGATAAGCGGTTTTCAGTAAGGTTTTCTCTACAAGCACTGAAATAGTAGGTGATAGATAGTTTTGTGATAAGATAAATAGTAACGAGTAACAAGTAAACAAAGTAAATAAGGTGCAGCAAGGTGTCCCAATCCTTTATGTAGCAAAGGATAAGCCTGGACAAACTCTAATAATAATAAAGGAGCTCCCGAGGACACATTGGGAATTATCGTCAAGCTAGTTTTCATCACGCTCATATGATTCGCATTCGGTACTTTGATAATTTGATATGTGGGTGGACCGGCACATGGGTACTGCCCTAACTTGGACAAGCATCCCACTTATGATTAACCCCTATTGCAAGCGTCCGCAACTACAAAAAGGAGTATTAAGGTAAACCTAACCACATCATTAAACATATGGGCCCATATGAACCCCTAACGAAGCAACACATAAACTAGGGTTTAAGCTTCTGTCACTCTAGCAACCCATCATCTACTTATTACTTCCCTATGCCTTCCTCTAGGCCCAAATAATGGTGAAGTGTCATGTAGTCGACGTTCACATAACACCACTAGAGGAGAGACAACATACATCTCATCAAAATATCAAACGAATACCAAATTCACATGACTACTAATAGCAAGACTTCACCCATGTCCTCAGGAACTAAAGTAACTACGCACAAAGCATAATCATGTTCATAATCAGAGGTGTAATAATATGCATTAAGGATCTGAACATATGATCTTCCACCAAGTAAACCAATAAGTATCAACTACAAGGAGTAATCAACACTACTAGCAACCCACAGGTACCAATTTGTGGTTTTGGATACAAGATTGGATACAAGAGATGAACTAGGGTTTGAGAGGAGATGGTGCTAGTGAAGATGTTGATGGAGATTGACCCCCTCCCGGAGGGAAGTGTCCCCGGCAGAACAGCTCCACCAGAGCCCTAGATTAATTCCGCCAAGGTTCCGCCTCGTGGCGGCGGAGTTTTGTCTTGTAAGCTTGCCCATGATTTTTTCAGGGTAAAAGTGATGATATAGCAGAAGAAGGACGTCGGAGGCCCACCAGGGGGCCCAGGAGATACGGGAGCATGCCCTATGTCGTGGTTCTAAGTCTGACAGTAGAATGGGGGGTGGGTATGGAGAGGCAAGATCCTAGCTATGGAGCAGTTGTACACACTAGTGTTTTACGAGTTCAGGCCCTTCTCAGAGGAAGTAATAGCCCTACGTTTCGGAGCCCGGAGGCGGTCGACTGGATTATGTGTGTGAGAGGTACAGGGGTGCGAACCCTTCTACCAGTGGAGGGGGTGGCTTATATAGAGGACGCCAAGACCCCAGCCAGCCCACCTAGCAGAGGGTTAAAGTACATTAAGGTCTGGCGTTACTGGTAACGCCCTACATAAAGTGCCATCATGACCATTAAGACTACTTAATTACAGACCGTTTGGATACAGAATAGATCCTGAACTCCTGATGATCGAGTGAGTCTTCATGGTCGAGTGTCTTCAGGTTCATCGAGTGTCTTCTAGTCCGTCGAGTGGAATCCCTCTTGGTCGACTGGAAGACAGCTTCCTCTAAGAGATGTCCTTGGGGAGGGTACCTTGGTTAGGTTCATGACCCTACCCTAGGTACATGACTTCATCACCCTATAGGGGGGTGCCCCCCTGTCTCCTGGACAGGGTGTGGGCCCCCTGGCCTATTTCTTTCGCTCATAAATTCTTAAGAAATCCAAAAAGTGGTTTCGTGGAGTTTCAGGACTTTTGGAGTTGTGCAGAATAGGTTTCCAACGTTTGCTCCTTTTCCTGCTAGAATTCCAGCTGCCGGCATTACCCCTCTTCATGGTAAACCTTGTAAAATACGAGAGAATAGCCATAATTATTGAGATATAAAGTGTAATGATAGCCCATAATGCAATAAATATTGATATAAAAGCATGATGCAAAATGGACGTATCAATAGCCAACCTATATGATTTTGTAGGGATAAGCTTTCTTTGGCCATGTTATTTTGAGAAGACATAATTGCCTTGTTAGTATGCTTGAAGTATTATTGTTTTTATGTCAATATTAAACTTCTGTTTTGAATCTTTCGGATCTGAACATTCATGCCACAATAAAGAGAATTAAATGGATAAATATGTTAGGTAGCATTCCACATCAAAAATTCAGTTTTTGTCATTTACCTACTCGAGGATGAGCAGGAATTAAGCTTGGAGATGCTTGATACGTCTCCAACGTATCTATAATTTTTTAATTAGCCATGCTATTATATTATCTATTTTGGATGTTTTATATGCATTTATATGCTATTTTATATTACTTTTGGGACTAACCTCTTAACCTAGAGCCTAGTGCCAGTTTTTTTTCCTGTTTTAGAGTTTCGTAGAAAAGGAATACCAAACGGAGTCCAAACGGAATAAAACTTTCGCGGTGATCTTTCTTGGACGAGAAACAAACGAGGATACTTGGAGAGGAAGTCGGAGACGCAACGAGGCGGACACGAGGGTGAGCGCGTGCCCCCTACCTCATGGGCCCCTCAAAGCTCTCCTAACCTAATTCTTTCGCCCATATATACTCTTATACCCCAAAAGCATCAGGGGGAGTCAGGAAAACACTTTTCCAGCGCAACAACTTTCTTTACCCGTGAGATGCCATCTAGGGGACTTTTCCGGTGTCCTTCCGGAGGGGGATTCGATCACGGAGGGCTTTTACATCAACACCATTGCCCTTCCGATGAAGCGCGAGTAGTTTACCACAGACCTACGGGTCCATAGCTAGTAGCTAGATGCCTTCCTCTCTCTCTCTCTTTGATTCTCAATGCCATGTTCTCCTCGATGATCTTGGAGATCTATTCGATGTAATATTCTTTTGTGGTGTGTTTGCCGAGATCCGATGAATTGTTGATTTATGATCAAATTATGTGTGAATATTATTTTAGTCTTCTCCGAATTCTTGTATGCATGATTTGATATGTTTGCAAGTCTCTCCGAATTATCGGTTTAGTTTGGCCTACTAGATTGGTTTTTCTTGCAATGGGAGAAGTGCTTAGCTTTGGGTTCAATATTGCGGTGTCCTTTCCCAGTGACAGTAGGGGCAGCAAGGTATGTATTGTATTGTTGCCATCGAGGATAAAAAGATGGGGTTTCATCATATTCCTTGAGTTAATTCCTCTACATCATGTCATCTTACTTAATGCGTTACTCCGTTCTTTATGAACTTAATACTCTAGATGCATGCTGGATAGCAGTCGATGTGTGGAGTAATAGTAGTAGATGCAGAATCATTTTGGTCTACTTGACACACAGGTGATGCCTATGTTCATGATCATTGCCTTCGATATCATCATAATTATGCGCTCTTCTATCAATTGCTCAGCAGTAATTTGTTCACCCACCGTATTATTTGCTATCTTGAGAGAAGCAACTAGTGAAACTTATGGCCCCCGGGTCCCTTTTCCATCATATAAGTTCTATTTACCATCATACTAGTTTCTGATCTACTATTTTGCAATCTTTTACTTTCCGATCTATAAACCCAAAAAATACCGAAAATATTTACTTTATCATTTATTTATCTCTATTAGATCTCACTTTTGCATGTAATTGTGAAGGGATTGACAACCCCTTTAACGCGTTGGGTGCAAGTTGTTGATTGTTTGTGCAGGAATTCGGTGACTTGTGCGTTGTCTCCTACTGGATTGATACCTTGTTTCTCAAACTGAGGGAAATACTTACTCTACTTTGCCACATCACCCTTTCCTTTCAAGGCAAAAACCAACGCAAGCTCAAGAGGTAGCATAATCCGACTAGGGGTAGCGTGCATGCTAATAATTTGCAGCCCCCTCCCTTGCTCGAAACCACTGGTAGGTCGTCGCCTCCATCGTCAACCTCTCCTTGTGTGCCGGGGAGCTCGAGGAGTGAATGGCCCAAAAGAGGTTTATCACAGCCTCTTCGCCCGACATTGGCGAGCTGGCCGCGAAGGTGTCCTCGTCGTCCTCCGCAGGCTCTTTATCGAGCAGACGTCGCCGATCGCGCGATCCGCCAGCCGCCGTGCCCCTACGCCGGTTTGAGGACTTCCTTGTCATCCCTCGTGCCCGGCCGCCGATGAGATCCTACCTCGGGGTCCGGCAGCGGTGGTAGGGGACGTGGGTCGCCGAGATTATGGATCAATAGACCCACACCCGTCGGTCACTCGATAGCTGCCACAGGGCCGAGCTCGCGGCCATGGAGTACGACCGCTGGCAGGTCCACTACCACGACGCGGCGGCTACGCTCAGTTTCCCCTTCAGCACACGTCCGGTCGACCTCGTCCCACCAGAGCCAGGGGTGGTTAGCTCGGCGATGGCACGAGAGGACCACGAGGCAAGAGACGACCTCGACACCAAGGACGGTGATGAGGCCTATGCTACCTCTTGAGCACTGCGTTAGATTTCCCTGAAGAGGAAAGGATGATGCAGTAAAGTAGCATAAGTATTTCCATCAGTTTTTGAGAACCAAGGTATAAATCTAGTAGGAGATCACGCATGAGTCCCTCGTACCTACACAAAACGATAGCTACTCGCAACCAACGCGATTAGGGGTTGTCAATCCCTTCACGGTCACTTACGAGGGTGAGATCTGATAGAGATGATAAATAATATTTTTGGTATTTTTGATATAGAGATGCAAAGTGAAAAGTAAAAGGCAAAGTAAAAAAACAAAGCAAGTAATAAAGTAATGGAGATTGATATGATAAGAATAGACCCGGGGGCCATAGGTTTCACTTGTGGCTTCTCTCAAGAGCATAAGTATTCTACAGTGGGTGGACAAATTATTGTTGAGAGATTGATAGAAAAGCGAATAATTATGAGGTTATCTAGGTATGATCATGTATATAGGCATCACGTCCAAGACAAGTAGATCAAAACGATTCTGCATCTACTACTATTACTCCACTCATCGACCGCTATCCAGCATGCATCTAGAGTATTAAGTTAAAAACAGAGTAACGCCTTAAGAAAGGTGACATGATGTAGAGGGATAAATTCATGCAATATGATAAAAACCCCATCTTGTTATCCTCAATGGCAACAATACAATACGTGCCTTGCAACCCTTTCTGTCACTGGGTAAGGACACCGCAAGATTGAACCCAAAGCTAGACACTTCTCCCATTGCAAGAACTACAAATCTAGTTGGCCAAACCAAACGGATAATTCGAAGAGACTTGCAAAGATAACTCAATCATACATAAAAGAATTCAGAGAAGAATCAAATATTATTCATAGATAAGCTGGATCATAAACCCACAGTTCATCGGTCTTAACAAACACACCGCGAAAAGAAGATTACATCGAATAGATCTCCACAAGAGAGGGGGAGAACATTGTATTGAGATCCAAAAAGAGAGAAGAAGCCATCTAGCTACTAGCTATGGACCCGAAGGTCTGAAGTAAACTACTCACACTTCATCGGAGAGGCTATGGTGTTGATGTAGAAGCCCTCCGTGGTGGATGCCCTCTCCGACGGAGCTCCGGAACAGGCCCCAACATGGGATCTCGCGGATACAGAAGGTTGCGGCGGTGGAATTAGGTTTTTGGCTCCGTATTTGATCTGACGGGGGTACGTAGGTATATATAGGAGGAAGGAGTATGTCAGTGGAGCAACTGGGGGGGGGGCACGAGGCAGGGGGGCGTGCCCAGGGGGGCGCCCTCCACCCTGGTGACCTCCTTTGGCACTTCTTGGAGTAGGGTCCAAGTCTCCTGGATCACGTTTGGTGAGAAAATCACGTTTCCGAAGGTTTTATTCCGTTTGGACTCCGTTTGATATTCTGTTTCTTCAAAATACTAAAATAGGCAAAAAAACAACAATTCTGGGCTGAGCCTCCGGTTAATAGGTTAGTCCCAAAAATAATATAAAAGTGGAAAATAAAGCCCAATATAGTCCAAAACAGTAGATAAAGTAGCATGGAGCAATCAAAAATTATAGATACGTTGGAGACGTATCAAGCATCCCCAAGCTTAATTCCTGCTCGTCCTCGAGTAGGTAAATGATAAAAAAGAATTTTTGATGCGGAGTGATACTTTGGCATAATTTCAATGTAAATCTTCTTAATTGTGGTATGAATATTCAAATCCGAAAGATTCAAGACAAAAGTTTATATTAACATAAAGATAATAATACTTCAAGCGTACAAATTAAAGCAATCATGTCTTCTCAAAATAGCATGGTTAAAGAAAGTTATCCCTACAAAATCATATAGTCTGGCTAAGCTCTATCTTCATCACACAAAGTATTTAATCATGCACAACCCCGATGACGAGCCAAGCAATTGTTTCATGCTTTAGTAATCTCAAACTTTTTCAACTTTCACGCAATACATGAGCGTGAGCCATGGACTAGCACTATAGGTGGAATAGAATGGTGGTTGTGGAGAATACAAAAAGGAGAAGATAGTCTCACATCAACTAGGTGTATCAATGGGCTATGGAGATGCCCATCAATAGATATCGATGTGAGTGAGTAGGGATTGCCATGCAACGGATGCACTAGAGCTATAAGTATATGAAAGCTCAACAAAAGAAACTAAGTGGGTGTGCATCCAACTTGCTTGCTCACGAAGACCTAGGGCACTTTTGAGGAAGCCCATCATTGGAATATACAATCCAAGTTCTATGATGAAAAATTCCCACTAGTATATGAAAGTGACAACATATGAGACTCTCTATCATGAAGATCATGGTGCTATTTTGAAGCACAAGTGTGGAAAAAGGATAGTAGCATTGTCCCTTCTCTCTTTTTCTCTCATATATATATTTTTTATTTTGGTGGGCTTCTTTGGCCTCTTTTTTTTATTTGGGCTTCTTTGGCCTCTTTTATTTTTCGTAAAGTTCGGAGTCTCATCCCGACTTATGGGGGAATCATAGTCTCCATCATCCTTTTCTCACTGGGACAATGCTCTAATAATGAGGATCATCACACTTTTATTTTTCTTACAACTCAACAATTACAACTCGATACTTAAAACAAAATATGACTCTATATGAATGCCTCTGGCGGTGTACCGGGATATGCAATGAATCAAGAGTGACATGTATGAAAGAATTATGAACGGTGGCTTTGCCACAAATACAATGTCAACTACATGTTGATGCAAAAAGCAATATGAAAAAAGTATTGTGTGTCATATGAACGGAATGGTGGAAAGTTGCATGGCAATATATCTCGGAATGGCTATGGAAATGCCATGATAGGTAGGTATGGTGGCTGTTTTGAGGAAGGTATATGGTGGGTGTATGATATTGGCGAAAAGTGCGCGGTATTAGAGAGGCTAGCAATGGTGGAAGGGTGAGAGTGTGTATAATCCATGGACTCAACATTAATCAAAAGAACTCATGCATTTGTTGCAAAAATTTAGAAGTCATCAAAAACCAAAGCACTAAACACATACTCCTAGGGGGATAGATTGGTAGGAAAAAAGCATCGCTCGTCCCCGACTACCACTCATAAGAAAGACAATCAATAAATAAAATTGTGCTCTGACTTCATCACAAAGCGGTTCAGCACACGTGCATGCTACAGGAATCACAGACTTCAACACAAGCATTCTTTAAATTCATAATCACCCCAACTAGCATTGCTTTGATATTATCACCTCCATATCTCAAAACAGTTATCAAGCATCAAACTTATCTTAGTATTCTACGCACTCAAAAGAAAGTTTCACATATCTTAAATACCAAGTATATTAACATTAAGCAAATTACTATGCTATTAACAACTCTCAAAATAATCTAAGTGAAGCATGAGAGATCAATAGTTTCTTTAAAACAAATCCACCACCGTGCTCTAAAATATCTAAGTGAAGTACTAGAGCAAAAATTATCAAGCTCAAAAGATATAAGTGAAGCATTATGAGCAAAACTATCAAGCTCAAAAGATATAAGTGAAGCATATAGAGTAATCCAGCAAATTACAAATCATGTATGTCTCTCTCAAAAGGTGTGTACAGCAAGGATGATTGTGGTAAACTAACAAGCAGCGACGCAAATAATACAAGACGCTCCAAGCAAAACACATAACATGTGGTGAATAAAAATATAGCTCGAAGTAAATTACCGATGGAAGTAGACGATAGAGGGGATGCCTTCCGGGGCATCCCCAAGCTTTGACTTTTTGGTGTCCTTGGATTACCTTGGGGGTGCCATGGGCATCCCCAAGCTTAATCTCTTGCCACTCTTTGTTCCATAATCCATCAAAAGAATTCACCCAAAACTTGAAAACTTCACAACACAAAACTCAATAGAAATCTCGTGAGCTCCGTTAGTGAAAGAAAACAAAAGACTACTTTAAGGTATTGTAATGAACTCATTCTTTATTTATATTGGTGTTAAACCTACTTTATTCCAACTTCCTCATGGTTTATAAACTAATTTATTAGCCATAGATGCATTGAAATAAGCAAACAACACACGAAAAACAGAATCTGTCAAAAGCAGAACAGTCTGTAGCAATCTGTAACTAACGCAAACTTCTGGAACTCTAAAAATTCTACCAAAATAGGACGTACTGTAAAATTTGTTTGTTGATCAGAAGCAAAAAGAATCTATGCAAAATCACGTTTGTGTGATTTATTGATTTTTTTCTCGTGAGCACAAAGTATATGTTTTTCAGCAGAATCAAATCAACTATCATCATAGCTTATCCTATAGGTTCTACTTGGCACAAACACTAACTAAAACATAAAACCACATATAAACAGAAAGTAGATGGATTATTTATTCCTAAACATAATCTAAAATAAAAAACACAAAATAAAATTGGGTTGCCTCCCAACAAGCGCTATCGTTTAACGCCCTTAGCTAGGCATAAAAGCAAGGATAGATCTAGGTTTTGCCATCTTTGGTAGGCAATCCATAAGTGGCTCTCATGATAGATTCATATGGTAATTTTATTTTCTTTCTAGGGAAGTGTTCCATACCCCTTCTCAAGGGAAATTGGAATCTAATATTCCCTTCATATCAATAATTGCACCAATCGTTCTAAGAAAAGGTCTACCAAGAATAATAGGACATGAAGTATTGCAATCTATATCAGAACAATAAAATCTACGGGCACATAATTCCTATTTGCAAAAATAAGAATATCATTAATTCTTCCCATAGGCTTTTTAATAGTGGAATCCGCAAGATGCAAGTTTAGAGAGCAATCTTCAAAGTCACGGAAATCTAGTAAATCACACAAAGTTTTGGGAATAGTGGAGACACTAGCACCCAAATCACACAAAACATGAAACTCATAATCTTTAATTTTAATTTTAATAGTAGGTTCCCACTCATCATAGAGTTTTCTAGGGATAGAAACTTTCAACTCAAGTTTTTCTTCATACGGTTGCATCAAGGCATCAACAATGTGTTCGGTAAAGGCCTTATTTTGACTATAGGCATGAGGAGAATCTAGCACGGATTGCAACAAGGAAATACAACCAATCAAAGAGCAATTTTCATAATTAAATTCCTTGAGATCCAAAATAGTGGGTTTAGCAACATCAATATTTTTATTTCTTTCAATCCCACTTTCATCAATTTCATCATCAAGATCTAGAAACTCTGAATTCTTAGCACGCCTTCTAGGTAAAGGAAGATCATATTCAGTTTCATCAAGATTTATATTGCAAAACAAAGATTTGATGGGGGACACATTAATAACTTTTAGATCTTCATCTTGATTTTCATAGGAATTGGAAGAACACGCTTTAATAAAGGCATCTTTGGAGGCACGTATCCTAGCGGTTCTTTCTTTGCACTCATCAATGGAAATTCTCATGGCTTTGAGAGACTCATTGATATCATGCTTAGAAGGAATAGATCTAAACTTTAAAGAATCAATTTCAAGAGAAATTCTCTCAACGTTCCTAGCCAAATCATCAACTTTAAGCACTTTCTCTTCAAGCAAAGCATTAAAATTCTTTTGTGAATTCATAAACTCTTTAACACTACTCTCAAATTCAGAGGGCATCTTATTAAAATTTCCATAAGAGTTGTTGTAGGAATTTCCATAATTATTAGAAGGATTACTAGGATAAGGCCTAGGATTAAAATTCCCTCTATACGCGTTATTTCCAAAACTATTCCTACCAACAAAATTCACATCCATAGATTCATTATTATTCTCAATCAAAGTAGATAAAGGCATATCATTGGGATCAAGAGAAGTATTTTTAGTAGCAAACATCTTCATAAGTTCATCCATCTTTTCACTCAAAACATTGATTTCTTCTATAGCATGCACTTTTTTACTAGAAGATCTTTCGGTGTGCCATTGAGAATAATTAGCCATAATATTATCAAGTAATTTTGTAGCATCTCCTAATGTAATTTCCATAAACGTGCCTCTCGCGGCTGAATCTAAAAGATTTCTAGAAGCAAAATTCAATCCGGCATAAAAATTTTGTATGATCATCCATAAATTCAAACCATGAGTAGGGCAATTACGAAGCATCAATTTCATTCTTTCCTAAGATTGGGCAACATGCTCATGATCAAGTTGTTTAAAATTCATAATATCGTTCCTAAGAGTGATGATCTTAGCGGGAGGAAAATACTTAGAGATAAAAGCATCTTTGCACTTGTTCCAAGAATCAATACTATTTTTAGGCAAAGACGAAAACCAAACTTTAGCACGATCTCTAAGTGAAAACGGAAATAATTTCAACTTGACAATACGGTATCCGCATCTGTCTTCTTTTGCATATCACACAAATCAACAAAATTATTTAGATGAGTAGCGGCATCTTCACTAGGAAGGCCGGCGAATTGATCTTTCATGACAAGATTCAGCAAAGCGGTATTGATTTCACAAGATTCATCATTATTAAGAGGAGCAATCGGAGTACTAAGGAAATCATTATTATTGGTATTCGAGAAGTCACACTATTTGGTATTATCTTGCGCCATGACAACAAGTAATCCAACACACAAGCAACAAAAGGGCAAACAAGAAAAAGGCGAAAGAGAAAGAGAGGAGGAGATTGGGAAAGAGAGGGCGAATAGAACGGCAAGGGTGAAGTGGGGGAGAGAACGAGAGGCAAATAATGTAATGCGAGAGATAGGGATTGTGATGGGTACTTGGTATAGTTGACTTTTGCGCAAACTCCCCGGCAACGGCGCCAGAAATTCTTCTTGCTAGCTCTTGAGCACTGCGTTGGATTTCCCCGAAGAGGAAAGGATGATGCAGTAAAGTAGCGTAAGTATTTCCCTCAGTTTTTTAGAACCAATGTATCAATCTAGTAGGAGATGACGCACGAGTCCCTCGTACCTACACAAAACGATAGCTACTCGCAACCAATGTGATTAGGGGTTGTCAATCCCTTCAAGATCACTTACGAGGGTGAGATCTGATAGAGATGATAAATAATATTTTTTGTATTTTTTATATAGAGACGCAAAGTGAAAAGTAAAAGGCAAAGTAAAAACAAAGCAAGTAATAAAGTAATGGATGATTGATATGATAAGAATAGACCCCGGGGCCATAGGTTTCACTAGTGGCTTCTCTCAAGAGCATAAGTATTCTACGGTGGGTGAACAAATTACTGTTGAGCAATTGATAGAAAAGCGAATAATTATGAGGTTATCTAGATATGATCATGTATATAGGCATCACGTCCAAGACAAGTAGATCGAAACAATTCTGCATCTACTACTATTACTCCACTCATTGACCGCTATCCAGCATGCATCTAGATTATTAAGTTAAAAATAGAGTAACGCCTTAAGTAAGATGACATGATGTAGAGGGATAAATTAATGCAATATGATAAAAACCACATCTTGTTATCCTCAATGGCAACAATACAGTACGTGCCTTGCAACCCTTTCTGTCACTGGGTAAGGACACCGCAAGATTGAACCCAGAGCTAAACACTTCTCCCATTGCAAGAACTACCAATCTAGTTGGCCAAACCAAATGGATAATTTGAAGAGACTTGTAAAGATAACTCAATCATACATAAAAGAATTCAGAGAAGAATCAAATATTATTCATAGATAAGCTGGATCATAAACCGACAATTCATCGGTCTCAACAAACACACTGCAGAAAGAAGATTACATCGAATAGATCTCCACAAGAGAGGGGGAGAACATTGTATTGAGATCCAAAAAGAGAGAAGAAGCCATCTAGCTACTAGCTATGGACCTGAAGGTCTGAAGTAAACTACTCACACTTCATCGGAGAGGCTATGGTGTTGATGTAGAAGCCCTCCATGGTGGATGCCCTCTCCGGCGGAGCTCCGGAACAGGCCCCAAGATGGGATCTCGCAGATACAGAAGGTTGCGGCGGTGGAATTAGGTTTTTGGCTCCGTATTTGATATGACGGGGGTACGTAGGTATATATAGGAGGAAGGAGTACGTCGGTGGAGCAACAGGGGGGCCACGAGGCAGGGGGGGCGCCCCCTCCACCCTCGTGACCTCCTATGGTACTTCTTGGAGTAGGGTCCAAGTCTCCTGGATCACGTTCGGTGAGAAAATCACGTTCCCGAAGGTTTTATTCCGTCTGGACTCCGTTTGATATTCTGTTTCTTCGAAATACTGAAATAGGCAAAAAACAACAATTCTGGGCTGGGCCTCCGGTTAATAGGTTAGTCCCAAAAATAATATAAAAGTGGAAAATAAAGCCCAATATAGTCCAAAACAGTAGATAAAGTAGCATGGAGCAATCAAAAATTATAGATATGTTGGAGACGTATCAGCCTACATGCAAGAGCTCCGCTGGCAGCACCCGGAGCTCATGGAGGCAGAGCAGATGATCTTTGTCGGTGCTGAGGGCGGCGAGGTAATCGTGCCCTCCTCCGATGGCGAGGTCGAAGGCCGCGAGCACGGCGACGTGGAGGACGTCGAGGTGGGCAGCGAGGACGAGGAGATTGACGTAGACGAGTTGAGGAGTGTCTTCCCAACGACCCCGACGACGAAACCGTCCCAGACCCGACTCGCGGAACAGCGTACCTGACGAGGAAGGATTGGCTCAAACTCCACTTCAACCGAAAGTAGTTTAGTTTAGTTTAAATTTATGTTCTATCCTCGTTTATGCAAAACTATCTATGTTTATGTTTGAATGCATGCTACTTTCGGTTGAACTTGCTTTGAACTTGGTCAAATTAAAGTTTACTCCGTTAAGTTTAGGGGATCGACTAGAAACGGCCAAAAATTGTTGGACTATATACATACTCCACTAAGGGTTTTACTCCGTTAAATTTTAGGGGATCAACTTGAGTGGCCTTATGCCTTGTTTATTTCAGTTATTCATAATGTGATGCTCTATATGTGCAACTAGTTGATGTGCAGTTCAATTTCATCAATAATAGTTTCACCAATACCACTATGAATTACAATATTTGGTTGGTGTTAAGGATGTTGCAGTTAACACACCTTTCCATTCTTTAACAATAACTAGTGTACTTTAGACCTGCACAATACCAGTTTGAATGACTATATTTGCTTGTTTTTAGGTGTTATGCCTATTGCAGTTAACACACATTTCCACTTCTTGTTTTGCTTAACTAGCATGCTTAAACCTGCACATTGAAGCTATCATTTGTAGATTATGTTGTCTACCATGGATACATTTGGTTGATGTTTAGCCTATTATGCTTAACATGCCTTTAGATGTACTCACACAGGATAATATTGGGAACAACTGTTGTTTTCCATTGAGGTTCGTTTCATCCCATTGCTTGTATATACTCACTGTTCAGGATAGCGGTAACTGGTACCATATAGCCCGGGGGCTGATAAGGGATTAATCGTCGAATCAGACATTTCACTAAATATATCTGTAACCCATTTATTAGTAGGTTAACTAGGGTCATATTTAATATATCTGAGGCTACATAGCAACATGCATTGTACTGAATGAATAAATATGAAATTCTAGGCTACATAGCAACAAGGAAGAGTGTTACCTTAATGTTCTGATGGTGTTTAGATATACATGAAAGAGCAGCAACAACAACAACACAACAACAGTTAATTGTAGTTAATCGGCCGATATTTGTAACAATGTAATAAAATCCACCCGCCATGTAATATAAGATGTTAATTCATCCAATATGTGAGTATATTGGATGTAATAAGATCTTATATAATGGGACAGATGGAGTGATGTACTACATCATTGTGCAATTGTTGTTTAGCTTCTAATATCAACTTGGTGCTTTTAGGTACATATGTCATTGATAAAGATCCACGCTTCGACCCTTTCTGTGTATGGGGCAATGAGATATTTATGAACCAGCATCAAGTGAGGTAACTGATAAAGATTGTTATTAAAATGGGTCAAAAGAAGTCAATTGAACTATTTGTTTACACTTTGTCCAAGACAATAGTGAACTGCAACATGGTAAATAAGAACTTTGTAGCCTTTTTTTTTACTGCCCATAATGAGTTGTGTTAGATGACAATGTCTGAATCTTTTTCCTTTGCAGTGGTTTCCGAAGCAATTTACTCAAGATTATCTCTCAAACTACATGATTGGTGGGCGGCCATCACAAGGGTTTGGACTAGAGTTGTGCGTGCCTTCTGCATGGTGGAGAGCACAATAGCGGTATTCGGCTTCACCTTGTTCAGCAACCAGAATGTCTCTCGCCTCTTTCTTTACCATCTTTAATAGTACAAGTATACAACCCTGGTTCATCATTTTTTATTTGGTGCTTATGTAATTCTTTTTTGATGTAACTTTTGAACATATGTACCTGTGAGTCGAATAATGTGTTGGTTGTTGAACCTGATGGATATGAATGAAGTTATAGCCTACTTTCAAATTGAAATTCGGTACAATTTCAAATAGCAGCAATTAAACTAGGGTGAAAATACGCTCCGCGGGTTATTACGGCGCACACGGTCTATAAAGCACAACTTGTGTGATATACATCATAACCCGACATGGTTCACGGAGAGGAAACATATGTAACCATGCACACATATACCGTTTGCAAACCGTGTGTGATGTCAGAGAATATCACAAACAGTGCAAGAAAACTAAATGTTGTGATAGCCGCCTTATCGTACACGCTTTACAATCATGAACTGTTTCTGACGGGGCGCGCATCGTAAACGTAGCACGACAGAAATCCGACTGCGATGGTAATGCGAGCACAAACGAGTAGCAGGGATGGAGCATTTGAGATATGCGAGATATCATAAACAGTTGTCTCAAGACTCGCGTTTGGGATACATGCCGGCAACACATATGCTTAGTTATCCAAAATGTATGCATTGCTAGTCCCTATCCCCGACAGTCTTTGGGTCATGTGGGAATGACCTCCTATCGCCCACACTGGCAAGGCGATGGTTTGAAATGCCGTCACGGAAAGGGGTTAAAAACCGTTTGTATAGAAACTCACTGTACCAGTGGGCATGGGGCTTGCCTTTGCCGGAGGGGGCGGAGGTGATGCCGAACGAGGCGAGGGAGGCGAGGCAGGCGGCGGCATCGAGAGCGTCGTCCATGGCGAGCGACCGGGGAGCGCGAGCTGGCGGAAGGGTTTTGGGTAAGTGGAGGAAAATGATGGTCGCTTTGACACCGGTTGGCGGGCCAGGAGGAGTAGTTGGCGCGCGCCGCGCGCCCTCCTCGTGTCCGCACAGACGCAAATCAGGCTCAAAATTAGGTCGGAAATGGGTCTGCAGACGGACAAAAAGCATCCGCGCGTTCGTTTGATCCGCGCGTTGGGCCTTTTTTTGTCCACGCCAACCCAAACAGACGCGCGCAGATGATATGGGTCGGCGCGTTGGAGTTGCTTTGAGCAGTCTCATAAGGGTCTCTACAACAATGATTAAAAATGACATTCCCAATCTCCTATGCAATTTCTGCACAATCTGCTTACATGGTAATCTTTCATCAGCTAGTTATATTTGGACTTCTTTTCTCAAGAACAACAGTAGCAACAAAAGAATTAACAACAAAAATGACAACCAAATTGTACGTGATTGCATGTCAGTGGCAGCTTGATTTGATACCCCCGCTACTAATTGCTTCAGAATTACGACTGAGCTAGGAATACACACTAGGAGTAGATCACATGACTAGACAGTAGGCACGGGACCTCTTGATGTTTTGTCGTCTAAGTAGCCTGATCCGATGCCTTTTTCTAGTTGATATATTCACATAATATAGATGCAATGCGGCTTGCGCGGTTATTCCCCGCTTTTCCGGCGGCTGGCCTAATTTCCCAGTAATTAAGCATACCTATCTGGCCTTCACGATCGCACGTATATATGGGTGCTCCGTTGCATATTCCTGCAAACTTCCAGGGACACAAGCAAGCGCTAATTAATCTGTTGACATTTGCAAAGATATTGCTACTCTGTGTTATCGATGTTTTCTTTCTCTCGGGGGAATCGGCAGCCTCTTTTTAGCGGTCCTGGTCTTCCCCCCACCATGCCTTCGATTCGCTCGCACGGATCATCTTGGCGTTACTACCTCTGTTCTGGTTTATTGGTCCTTATTATATTTCGTGCCAAATTTCATTATAAATTTAACTAACAAAATGTTCATGCATGTCACAAAAAATTATATCATTAAAACTACGCTCAAATATGAATACAGTGATATATTTTTTGTTGACATGCATTAAAATTTTATTACTTAAATCTTTGATCAAAACTTGGTATAAATTAGAAGCAGATCAATAAACTAGGACGAAGGTAGTACCACTGTACTCTACTAATTTCGCCCAGCAAGCATGGATGATGGCCATCTCCTCCCCAAGGCCGGCCCTGGGGCATGGGCGACGGGGCGACGGCCCAGGGCCTGCCCTGGGGCATGGGCGACGGGGCGACGGCCCAGGGCCCAGCCGAGGGGGGGGGGGCACATGATGGAGTATACATATACTATACAGGCCTTTGTCTCAAAAAAAAATTATACTATACATGCCTGTCGCTGATGTGCTGGGCGGCCCAGATATAGCTAGCGATCGCTGATCAGGCCTGTCGCTGAATCGCTGATGGATACGTACGCGTAGGCGAAGCCTAAACGGCGCCTTGACTCACGCCCGTCGGCCTTCTCGCTCGATCCGTCGCTCGGCGCCTTGCCTTGCCGCGTTGCCCTGCCCTCGCCTCGCCGGCTCGCCGTCGCCGCCACAGCAGTCCGGCAGGCAGGCGGCAGCCCGGCCAATCAGCCATCCGGCATCCGGCACCGACTGGAAGTCAAGAAGTCAAGAAGTACGGCAATACGGCAAGAAGTACGCATCCCTGTCCATCCCCAAACCTCAATTTGACAATCTCAGTAGCAGGTTATTTATTCTTTATTTAGTATGTACGCATTGTAATCCAATCTATCAATTTTTTGTCATTCTATGTACATGTCTAGGGTTCCAATCATCCGATGTATAAATTCCTAATTCTTTGTATCCTCTTTTGATCTTTTCTTCATGATTTTAGGACATTAGCCTGCCATGTTACCTAAGAAGAAGCAATTGTCGGGTGCTGAAAAAAGAAGGAAAAAGAAAGAAAGTGATCTAAAAATTCTAGCACTGAAGGGTTCTTTGAATAGCTTCTTTACATCTTCAAGCAATGTTGATGTCAGTCTAATTTCGTTCTTATTTGAGGTAATCATGTCATATTACTTTCATTTTGCGATCTTTTTAGTACCATTGTTTTTTATGGAGTCGGTTCGAATTTGGTTATTATTGTTCTCGATGGAGTCATTTGAATTATTATACTCATACTTAAAACTAAAGATGTGTGATTGAAAGTTACTTTTTATAATAAGTTATATATATAACACACGCATACATATATATTGTCTTAGGACTTAGGACATAGGGGCCCATGTCGTCGAGTTCGCCTAGGGCCTCCCGAAACACAGGGCCGGCCCTGCTCGTCCCTCCTCATCCTCGTTTGTCCGTGGGAGAATTTTTTAAGTTGTCGTGCATGTTGGGGCTACGGCAGCTTTGACCAAAGCTGTGGCAGTGCCAGGAGGCGGTACGTAGGCGCGTGTCGCTTATTCTCCGGCCCGAGCCGAGGCGATCGAGATGCGGATGCCCCAGCCCGTGCGCGCCCCCTTGTCCCTTTGCCCCGCCCCGTATCTTCGTGTGGATTTGTGGCGGTGGGGCTGCCCTTGGCACATCCAGCAGCGGCAGCACCAGATTTGGATTATTAATCGTCCGTCCTTGTCGTCTCACCATTAGCTAGTCAGCAGCAGCAGGGATTAGCGATGATTAACCGTGCCAAGGATGGATCGACCGATGGTGTTTCACGTCCGGTCGTCGTCACCCAAACAAGGGTGACAAAGGCGAGATTTGTGCAGTGCCAGTACAGTAGTACTGGTACTAGCTTGTCTGAGAGCGCTTTTTTCCGGAAAACAGGAAAAGAGGTTTCTGTACATTCGGCTTGATGATCGACCGGACCGGGCCGGACCATGGCGGAACGGGAGGGAGGCAGATCCAATCAGCCCATGCCGAGCCGCAGGCGCGAGTAGACGTCCGACGAGCCCCAGATTCAATTTTCTATCACCTCACGGGGAGGGGCAGGCATGCACTGTGCTCCTCGGGGGTCCGTGCCGGTCGCGTCTCTCGAGACGGCACGGGGGGCGTCCTCTGTCCTCTGACCATCTTTCACCTCACCCTGCGCGCGCCGCGCAGTCTGATGAAGAGAGAGAGGGCGCTCGTGTGCGTGAGTGGACGCGTACGTGTGTGACTGTGGAGGCTGATTGGTTGGGATTCGCACCTGCAGCCTACGATTCCCCGTGCGGTGGCAGGCCTAGGCCTACTCGTACTCGGTCCAGCCAGCCGCACGGGTGGCCAGGGAGGGGCCTTTGACTGACCACCATCATCATGGCTCGCCGCACCCGCACGAGGGCCGCATTCATGTCGCCCTCATTCATCATCGATCGGCCCCTCTCCACCATTTATCTCCTCGGTCTCTCTCTCTCTCGTCCCGAAACCACAACACCCGATGCCCGGCGTTGAGCGAGCCGGCTACGGGTACTCGTCCGCCCGACCCGACGGTGGTCTTCCACGGTTCCCCTCCTGACTTCCTGTACCCCGTGACCGTGAGAACGGGGAACGTGTCCGGCCGGCCACGACCACGCCTTCCAATCCATTGAAACGTGGGATCAATGTGTGCCGCACGCATTGGTACGTGCACACCTTGGGTGCGAGGAGTCATTAATTATTGGTTCGCAGATCTATGCTCATTAGCAACAACAAAGGCGTGCATCTCCAGCTCGACTGCTAATCAGGGTAATGTGGACTTTTTCTTTCTGGAGAAAAGGGTACGGTAATTGAGAGTTTTGAGCCCTTTTTGAAATCGTAGTTTTCCTTTAACCATTACACGCAAAAAGGCTAAAATATCTAAAATGCAAAAAAAGTATCACAGAAACGGTGGACCATACAAAACTACCAGTTTTCCTCTTCTAACAGTGCACATTTCAAAAATCGGTAACGTCCGAACCAACCTGTGGTTGGATGTTTAGGAGGACAGTGATGTTCCCACCACATCAGGGTTCAAGTCCTATATTACATTGGTGCTCACATTCTTTCTGAATTTTATTTCAGCCTTCCGGTGATGTTCATTCAGTGGGAGGAGACGTTCCCGCCGACTAAAAGGCACCTACAGTGACTTCGTAAAATTTCAAGATGATATGCCGTCTTAGTCTCCCGGAAGTGCTCACAGGGATAGGGTGTGCGTATGTGCACTCATACGGATGAGGGTATGCTTGTGTATGTAACTAACTTAAATTGTGCCGTGTTCAGAAAAAAAAATATGGAACGTTAGTCAAGAGTGGTGCTTCACGTATAATAAATCCCCTACGATTTTTGTACGATTCAAAATAGGTGGTGTTCACTCCATATGTGCTCGCTCCTTTCTTTTACTCTGGCCTCAAGTCAAAACACTATAAAGTCGGGTAAATTTTATAGAAAATAATATTAACATTTACAATAACAGATCTATATGATGTGAACATATATTCAAGAGAAAAGTATAACTTTCACTCCTCAAGTTCCCGAAAAGTATAGACTTGGTCCTTCAATTTTTGGCACTCATTTCGTCCCTCAACTCTCCAAACCAGTAACTTTTACTCCTAAATCTGGTTTTGCCAGAAATCCGGACACATGGACCGGTATTCCCTGTCCCCCCACTTGCCACGTCGGACACGCTCTTAGGTCAAAGAGACAGCTAGTCCGCACTCTCTCTTCCTCTTCATTTCTCCGCCACCTCTCTCTCAAACCCTAGGTTGTGGTGGCCGCGCCCAATTTAGATTGTATCGTGTTCAGAAAAAATCGGTAACATTAGTCAAGAGTGGTGCTTCACGTACAACAAATCCCCTATGATTTTTGTACGATTCAAAATAGGTGGTGTTCACTACATATGTGCTCGCTCTTTTTTTACTCTACATATTAGCGTGAAAAACGACAAAACTTGCCCTTTGGGCAAAGTTTAGCATAAAATGAACCCATTTTCAAAATATTTTACAAAATGGCCCTTTCTGCATGACGCCCGCAAACGAAGGTGTTTATAAAGATGCTCTACAGGTATCTCTGAAGGTGTTTGTTGGGTTGGCATAGATCGAGATTAGGGTTTGTCACTCAGAGTATCGGAGAGGTATCTCTGGGCCCTCTCGGTAATGCACATCATAAGAAGGCTTGCAAGCAAAGTGACTAATGAGTTAGTCGTAGGACGATGCATTACGGAATGAGTAAAGAGACCTTCCGTTAACGAGATTGAAATAGGTATGAAGAAACCAACGATCGAATCTCGGGCAAGTGACATACCGATGACAAAGGGAATAACGTATGTTGTCATAACGGTTCGACCGATAAAGATCTTCGTACATTATATGTGGGAGCCAATATGAGCATCCAGGTTCCGCTATTGGTTATTGACCGGAGAGGTTTATCGGTCATGTCTACATAGTTCTCAAACCCATAGGGTCCGCACGCTTAACGTTCGATGACTTCTGTATTATATGAGTTATGTGATTTGGTGATCGAATCTTGTTCGGATTCCCGGATGAGATCATGGACACGACGAGGAGTCTCGAAATGGTCGAGAGGTAAAGATTGATATATAGGATGATAGAATTCGGACATCGGAAGTGTTCCGGGGTGTATCGCGTACATATTGGAGTACCGGGGGGGGGGGGGGGGGGGGGTTACCGGAATCCCCCAGGGGAATATTCGGCCTTATGGTCCGTACGAGGGGAGCATGATACGTCTCCAACATATCTATAATTTTTGAGTGTTCCATGCTATTATATTATCTGTTTTGGATGTTTATATGCATTAATATGCTATTTTATATTATTTTTGGGACTAACCAATTAACCCAGAGCCGAGTGTCAGTTTCTATTTTTTTGCCTGTTTTACAGTTTCGCAGAAAAGGGATACCAAACGGAGTCCAAACAAAATAAAACTTTTGCGATAATCTTTCTTGGACCAGAAGATAACCAGGAGACTTGGAGATGAAGTCGAAGAAGCAACGAGGCGGCCACGAGGATGGAGGGCGCGCCCAGGGGGGTAGGGCGCCCCCTACCTCATGGGCCCATCGAGGGTCTCCTGACCTAATTCTTTCGCCCATATATACTCTTATACCCCAAAACCATCAGGGAGAGCTACGAAAACACTTTTCCACCACCGCAACCTTCTGTATCCGTGAGATCCATCTAGGGCCCTTTTCTGGCGTCCTGCGAAGGGGGATTCGATCACAGAGGGCTTCTACATCAACACCATTGCCCTTCCGATGAAGCGTGAGTAGTTTACCACAGACCTACGGGTCCATAGCTAGTAGCTAGATGGCTTCTTCTCTCTCTTTGATTCTCAATAACATGTTCTCCTCGATGTTCTTGGAGATCTATTCGATGTAATACTCTTTTGCGTTGTGTTTGGCGAGATTCGATGAATTGTGGATTTATGATTAGATTATCTATGAATATTATTTGAATCTTCTCTGAATTCTTATATGCATGATTTGATATCTTTGCAAGTCTTTTCGAATTATCGATTTAGTTTGGCCTATTAGATTGGTTTTTCTTGCAATGGGAGAAGTGCTTAGCTTTGGGTTCAATCTTGTGGTGTCTTTTCTCAGTGACAGTAGGGGCAGCAAGGCACGTATTGTATTGTTTCCATCGAGGATAAAAAGTTGGTCTTTTAATACTATTACTTGAGTTAATTCCTCTACATCATGTCATCTTACTTAATGCGTTACTCCGTTCTTTATGAACTTAACACTCTAGATGCATGCTGGATAGCGGTCGATGTGTGGAATAATAGTAGTAGATGCAAAATCGTTTCGGTCTACTTGACACGGACGTGATGCCCATGTTCATGATTATTGCCTTAGATATCGTCATAATTATGCGCTCTTCTATCAATTGCTCGGCAATAATTTGTTCACCCGTCGTATTATTTGCTATCTTGAGAGAAGACACTAGTGAAACCTATGCCCCAGGTCTCTTTCCATCATATTAAGTCTCTTTTCCATCATATTAGTTTCCGATCTACTATTTTGCAATCTTTTACTTTCTGATTTATAAACCAAAAATACTAAAAATATTTAGTATACCGTTTATCTATCTCTATCAGATCTAACTGTTGCAAGTAACCGTCAAGGGATTGACAACCCCTTTATCACGTTGGGTGCAAGTTTGTTTGATTGTTTGTGCAGGTATTCGGTGACTTGTGTGTTGTCTCCTACTGGATTGATACCTTGGTTCTCAAACCGAGGGAAATACTTACTCTACTTTGTTGTATCACCCTTTCCTCTTCAAGGGAAAAACCAACGGAAGCTCAAGAGGTAGCGGGAAGAATTTCTGGCGCCGTTGTCGGGGAGATCTATGCCAAGTCCAGCCATACCAAGTACCCATCATAAACTCTCATTCCTTGCATTACATTATTCACCATTCGCCTCTCGTTTTCCTCTCCCCAACCTCTAAAATGATTTTTGAAAATATTTGCCTTTTCTTCGCCCCTCTTCCATTCGTCTTCTTTGTTTGCTTCTTGTGTGCTCGTGTGTTGGATTGCTTGGTTTGTCACGATGGCTCAAGACAATACAAAATTTTGTGACTTTTCCAACACCAACAACAATGATTTTATTAGTACTCTGATTGCTCCCGCTACTAATGCAAAATCTTGTGAAATTAATGCCACTTTGCTGAATCTTGTTATGAAAGATCAATTTTCTGGCCTTCCTAGTGAAGATGTCACATCCCATCTAAACAACTTTGTTGATTTGTGTGATATGCAAAATAAGAAAGATGTGGATAATGATATTGTTAAATTGAAGCTATTCCCGTTTTTCTTAGAGATCGTGCTAAAACTTGGTTTTCATCTTTGCCTAAAAATAGTATCGATTCATGGAACAAGTGTAAAGATGCTTTCATCTAAGTATTTTCCTCCCGCTAAGATCATCTCCCTTAGGAACGATATTATGAATTTTAAGCAACTTGATCACGAACATGTTGCACAATCTTGGGAGAGGATGAAATTGATGATGCGAAATTGCCCTACACATGGTTTGAATTTTTTGATGATTATACAAAAAAATTATGCCGGATTGAATTTTGCTTCTAGAAATCTTTTGGATTCGGCCGTGGGAGGCACTTTTATGGAAATTACTTTAGGAGAGGCTACTATAGTCCTAGATAATATTATGGCTAATTATTCTCAATGGCACACGAAAGATCCACTAGTAAAAAAGTGCAGGTGATTGAAGAGATTAATGTTTTTAGTGGAAAGATGGAGGAACTTATGAAATTATTTGCTAATAAGAGTCCTTCTTTTGATCCTAATGATATGCCTTTGTCCACTTTGATTGAGAATAATAATGAATCTATGGATGTGAATTTTGTTGGTAGGAACAATTTTGGTAATAATACATATAGAGGTAATTTTTCATTATTGAACTTGGATTGTATATTCCAATGGTGGGCTTCCTCAAATTGCCCTAGATCTTCATGAGCAAGCAAGTTGGATGCACACCTACTTAGTTTTCTTTTTGAGCTTTCATACACTTATAGCTCTAGTGCATCCGTTGCATGGCAATCCCTACTCAGTCACATTGATATATATTGATGGACATCTCCATAGCTCGTTGATACGCCTAGTTGATGTGAGACTATCTCCCTCTTTTTGTCTTCTCCACAACCACCATATTCTCTTCCACCATAGTGCTATATCCATGGCTCATGGTCATGTATTGCGTAAAGTTGAAAAAGTTTGAGAACATCAAAAGTATGAAACAATTGCTTGGCTTGTCATCGGGGTTGTGCATGGTTTAAATATTTTGTGTGATGAAGATAGAGCATAGCCAGACTATATGATTTTGTAGGGATAGCTTTCTTTGGCTATGTTATTTTGAGAAGACATGATTGCTTTATTATTATGCTTGAAGTATTATTGTTTTTATGTCAATATTAAACTTTTGTTTTGAATCTTACGGATCCTAATATTCATGCCACAATAAAGAGAATTATACTGATAAATATGTTAGGTAGCATTCCACATAAAAAAAATCTATTTTTATCATTTACCTACTTGAGGAGGAGCAGGAATTAAGCTTGGGGATGCTTGATACGTCTCCAACGTATCTATAATTTTTGATTGTTCCATGCTATTATATTATCTGTTTTGGATGTTTTATATGCATTAATATGCTATTTTATATTATTTTTGGGACTAACCTATTAACCTAGAGCTTAGTGCCAGTTTCTGTTTTTTGCCTGTTTTTGAGTTCCGCAGAAAAGGAATACCAAATGGAATAAAACTTTTGCGATGATCTTTCTTGGACCAGAAGCAAACCAGGAGACTTGGAGATGAAGTTGGAGAAGCAACGAGGCGGCCACGAGGGTGGAGGTCATGCCCAGGGGGGGTAGGGTGCGTCCCCCTACCTCGTGGGCCCCTCGAGGGTCTTCTGACCTAATTCTTTCGCCCATATATACTCTTATACCCCATAACCACGAGGGAGAGCCACGAAAACACTTTTCCACCATCGCAACCTTCTGTACCCGTGAGATCCTATCTAGTGGCCTTTTCCAGCGTCCTGCCAGAGGGGGATTCGATCACGGAGGGCTTCTACATCAACACCATTGCCCTTCCGATGAGTGTGAGTAGTTTACCACACACCTACGGGTCCATAGCTAGTAGCTGGGTGGCTTCTTCTCTCTCTTTGATTCTCAATACCATGTTCTCCTCAATGTTCTTGGAGATCTATTCGATGTAATACTCTTTTGCGGTGTGTTTGCCGAGATCCGATGAATTGTGGATTTATGATCAGATTATCTGTGAATATTATTTGAATCTTCTCTGAATTTTTATATGCATGATTTGATATCTTTGCAAGTCTCTATGGATTATCGGTTTAGTTTGGCCTACTAGATTTGTTTTTCTTGCAATGGGGTAAGTGCTTAGCTTTGGGTTCAATCTTGCGGTGTCCTTTCCCAGGGATAGTAGGGGCAGCAAGGCACATATTGTATATCGTTGCCATCGAGGATAAAAAGATGGGGTTTTCAACATATTGCTTGAGTTAATTCCTCTACATCATGTCATCTTACTTAATATGTTACACCGTTCTTTATGAACTTAATACTCTAGATGCATGCTGGATAGCGGTTGATGTGTGGAGCGATAGTAGTAGATGCAGAATTATTTCGGTCTAGTTGACACGGACGTGATACCTATGTTCATGATCATTGCCTTAGATGTCGTCATAATTATGTGCTCTTGTATCAATTGCTCGGCAACAATTTGTTCACCCACCGTATTATTTGCTATTTTGATAGAAGCCACTGGTGAAACCTATGGCCCCCGGGTCTCTTTTCCATCATACTAAGTCTCTTTTCCATCATATTAGTTTCCGATCTACAATTTTGCAATCTTTTACTTTCCGATCTATGAACCAAAAATACCAAAAATATTTACTTTACCATTTATCTATCTCTATTAGATCTCACTTTTGCAAGTAACTGTGAAGGGATTGACAACCCCTTTATCGTGTTGGGTGCAAGTTTGTTTGATTGTTTGTGCATGTATTCAGTGACTTGTGCGTTATCTCCTACTGGATTGATACCTTGGTTCTCAAACTAAGGGAAACACTTACTCTACTTTGCTGCATCATCCTTTCCTCTTCAAGGTAAAAACCAACGCAAGCTCAAGAGGTAGCAGAGCACACCAGCCCACAAGGGGTGGTGCCCCCCTAAGGAAGGAGGCCGAATAGGAGAAGGAAGAGGGGGTTTGGACCCCCTTTCCTTCCTCCTTCCTCTCTTCCCTTTTCTCCCTTCCGGTAAAAGGAAAGGGGGGAGGCCGAATTAGACTAGGCGCCCAAGTAGGAATCCTCCTACTTGGGCGCTCCCTAGGTTGCCTCTCTCCCCCTCCCACCTATATATATACCCAGGGAGGGGGCGTCTAGAACACACATCAATGATTTTTAGCCGTGTGCGGCGCCCCCCTCCATAGTTTATGCCTCCGGGCATATTCACGTAGTGCTTAGGCGAAGCCCTGCGCGGATCACTCCACCATCATCGTCAGCACGTCATTGTGCTGATGGAACTCATCTGGTTGCTATGCATCTCCTAGATAGATCTTGCATGAGCGTAGGAATTTTTTTGAAGTTGCATGCTATGTTCCCCAACAGTGGCATCCGAGTCAGGTCTATGCGTAGATGATATGCACGAGTAGAACACAAAAAGTTCTGGGTGGTGATCGTCATACTGCTTACCACCAATGTCTTATTTTTATTCGGCAGTATTGTTGGATGAAGCGGCCCGGACAAACCTTACATGACCATGTTCATGAGACCGGTTCCACCGACAGACATGCAACTAGTTTTTAAACAGGTGGTTGGCGGGTGTCTGTTTCTCCTACTTAGTCGAATCAAATTTGACTGCGGATGGTCCTTGTTGAAGGTTAAAACAACAAACTTCATAAATCACCGTTGTGGTTTTGTGCCGTAGGTAAAAACAGTTCTTGCTAGAAGCCCGCAGCAGCCATGTAAAACTTGCAACAACAAAGTAGAGGACATCTAACTTGTTTTTGCAGGGCATGTTGTGATGTGATATGGTCAAGACATGATGTGATATATGTTGTTGTATGAGGTGATCATGTTTTGTAAAAGTTATCGGCAACTGGCAGGAGCCTTATGGTTGTCGCTTTATTATATGAAATGCAAATGTCATGTAATTGCTTTACTTTATCACTAAGCGGTAGCGATAGTTGTACAAGCAATAGTTGGCGAGACGACCACGACGCTACGATGGAGATCAAGGTGTCGAGCCGCTGACGATGGAGATCGTGATGATGCTTTGGAGATGGAGATCAAAATCACAAGATGTTGATGGCCATATCATGTCACATATTTTGATTGCATGTGATGTTTATCTTTTATGCATCTTGTTTTGCTTAGTATGGCGGTAGCATTATAAGATGATCCCTTAACTAAATTTCAAGGTATAAGTGTTCTCACCGAGTATGCACCGTTACAAAGTTCTTCGTGCCGAGATACCACGTGATGATCGGGTGTGATAGGCTCTACGTTCACATACAACGGGTGCAAGCCAGTTTTGCACATGCGGAATACTCGGGTTAAACTTGACGAGCCCAGCATGTACAGACATGGCCTCGGAACACTGGAGACCGAAAGGTCGAACATGAATCATATAGTAGATATGCTCAACATAGAGATGTTCACCATTGATGACTACTCCATCTCACGTGATGAGCGGACATGGTTTAGTTGATTTGGATCACGTATCATTTAGATGACTTGAGGGATGTCTATCTAAGTGGGAGTTCTTAAGTAATATGATTAATTGAACTTTAATTTATCATGAACATTAGTCCTAATAGTATTTGAAAATTATGTTATAGATCAATAGCTCATGTTGTAGCTCCCCTATGTTTTTGATATGTTCCTAGAGAAAACAAAGTTGAAAGATGATAGTAGCAATGATGTGGACTGGGTCCGTGATCTAAGGATTATCCTCATTGCTGTACAAAAGAATTATGTCCTTGATGCACCGCTAGGTGATAGACCTATTGCAGGAGTAGACGTTATGAACGTTTGGCAAGCTCGATATGATGACTACTTGATAGTTTAGTGCGCCATGCTTTACGGCTTATAACCGGGACTTCAAAAACGTTTTCAGTACCACAGAGCATATGAGATGTTCCAAGAGCTAAAATTGGTATTTCAGACTCATACCCGTGTCGAGAGGTATGAGACCTCTGTCAAGTACTTTGCCTACAAGATGGAGGAGAATAGCTCAACCAGTGAGCATCTCCTCAGAATGTCTGAGTACTACAATCGCTTGAATCAAGTGGGAGTTAATCTTCCAGATAAGATAGTGATTCAGAGTTCTCTAGTCACTATCACCAAGTTACTGGAACTTTTTTATGAACTATAATATGCAAGGGATGATGAAAACAATTCTCGAGCTCTTCGTGATGCTGAAATCGATGAAGGTAGAAATCAAGAAAAATCATCAAATGTTGATGATTAACAAGACCGCTAGTTTCAAGAAAAGGGCAAAGGGAAAGAGAGGTAACTTCAAGAAGAATGGCAAGCAAGTTGTCGCTCCTGTGAAGAAGCCCAGAGCTGGACCTAAGCTGGAAACTGTGTGATTCTACTGCAAAGGAAATGGTCACTAGAAGTGGAACTACCCCAAATATTTGGCGGGTAAGAAGGATAGCAAAGTGAACATAGGTATATTTGATATACATGTTATTTATGTGTACCTTACTAGTGCTCGTAGTAGCCCTTGGTAAACCTGTTCGGTTTCTAAGATTAGTAACTCGAAACAGGAGTTGCAGAACAAATGGAGACTAGTTGAGGGTGAAGTAACGATGTGTGCTGTAAGTGGTTCCAAGATTGATATTATCATCATCGCACACTCCCTATACTTTCGAGATTAGTGTTGAACCTAAATAAATGTTATTTCGTGTTTGCGTTGAGCATGAACAAGATAGGATCGTGTTTATTGCAATACAGTTATTCATTTAAGACAGAGAATAATTGTTATTCTGTTTACATGAATAAAACCTTCTATGGTCATGCACCCAATGTTAATGGTTTATTGAATCTCGATCATAGTGATACACATATTCATAATATTGATGCCAAAAGATGCAAAGTTGATAATGATAGTGCAACATACTTGTGGCACTGCTGTTTAGGTCATATTGGTGTAAAGCGCATGAAGAAACTCCATGCTGATGGGCTTTTGGGAGCACTTGAGTATGAATCATTTGATGCTTGCAAACATGCCTCATGGGCAAGATGACTAAAACTCCGTTCTTCGGAACAATGGAGCGAGATAATGACTTATTTGAAATAATACATACCGATGTATGCGGTCCAATGAGTGTTGAGGCATGCGGCGGGTATCATTATTTTATGACCTTCACAGATGATTTTAGCAGATATGGGTATATCTACTTAATGAAACACAAGTCTAAAACATTTGAAAAGTTCAAAGAATTTCAGAGTAAAGTGGAGAATCACCGTAACAAGAAAATAAAGTTTCTACGATCTGATCACGGAGGCAAATATTTTAGTTATGAGTTTGGCCTTCATATAAAACAATTTGGAATAGTTTCACAACTCACGCCACCTAGAACACTGCAGCGTAATGGTGTGTCCAAACGTCGTAACCGTACTTCATTAGATATGGTGCGATCTATGATGTCTCTTACCGATTTACCACTATCGTTTTGGGGTTATGCATTAGAGACAGCTGGATTCATGTTAAATAGGACACCATCTAAATCCATTGAGATGACACCGTATGAACTATGGTTTGGTAATAAACCTAAGTTGTCGTTTCTTAAAGTTTGGGGATGCGATGCTTATGTCAAAAGGCTTCAGCCTGGTAAGCTCAAACCCAAATTGGAGAAGTGCGTCTTCATAGGATACCCTAAGGAAACAATTGGGTACACCATCTACCACATATCCGAAGGCAAGATCTTTGTTGCCAAGAATGGAACCTTTCTAGAGAAGGAGTTTCTCTCGAAAGAAGTGAGTTGGAGGAAAAGTAGAACTTTATGAGGTAATTGTACCTTCTCTCAATTTGGAAAGTAGCTCATCCGAGAAATCCATTCCCGTGATGCCTACACCAACTAGAGAGGAAGCTATTGATAATGATCATGAAACTTCAGATCAAGTTAATACTGAACCTCATAGGTCAACTAGAACACGACGCGCACCAGAGTGGTACGTTAGTCCTATTCTGGAAGTCATGTTACTTGACCATGACGAACCTACAAACTATGAAGAAGCTATGATGAGCCGAGATTCCAATAGATGGCTTGAGGCCATGAAATCTGAGATAGGATCCATATATGAGAACAAAGTGTGGACTTTGGTGGACTGCCTGATGATCGGCAAGCCATTGAGAATAAATGGATCTTCAACAAGAAGACTGACGTTGATAGTAATGTCACTACCTACAAAGCTTGACTTATCGCAAAAAGTTTGCTACAAAGTTCAAGGACTTGACTACGATGAGACTTTCCCACCCGTAGTGATGCTTAAGTCTGTCCAAATCATTTTAGCAATTGCCAGATTTTATGATTATGAAATCTGGCAAATGGATGTAAAAAAACTACATTCCTTAATGGATATTAAAGAAGAGTTGTATATGATGCAACCATAAGGTTTTGTTAATCCTAAAGGTGCTAATAAAGTGTGCGAGCTCGAGCGGTCCATCTATGGACTGGTGCAAGCATCTCAGAGTTGGAATATACGCTTTGATAAGGTGATCAAAGCATATGGTTTTATACAAACGTATGGTGAAGCCTATATTTACAAGAAAGTGAGTGGGAGCTCTGTAGCATTTCTGACATTATATGTGGATGACATATTGTTGATTGGAAATGATATAGAATTTCTAGATAGCATAAAAGGATATTTGAATAAGAAAATTTTCAATGAAAGACCTCGGTGAAGCTACTTACATATTGGCTATCGAGACCTATAGGGATAGATCAAGATGCTTAATAGGACTTTCACAAAGCACATACCTTAGCAAAGTTTCGAAGATGTTCAAAATGAATCTGTCAAAGAAAGGGTTCTTGTCTGTATTGCAAGGTGTGAAGTTGAGTAAGACTCAAAGCCCGACCATAGCAGAATATATAGAGAGAATGAAAGTCATTCCCTATGCCTCAGTCATAGGTTCTATAAAATATGTCATGCTGTGTACCATACCTGTTGTGTGCCTTGCCAATGAGTTTAGGAAGGGGGTACAATAGTGATCTAGGAGTAGATCACTAGATGGTGGTCAAAATTATACTTAGAGGACTAAGGAAATGTTTCTCGGTTATGGAGGTGATAAAGGGTTCATCATAAAGGGTTACAATGATGCAAGCTTTAAACACTAATCTAGTTGACTCTGAGTCATGATCTGGATACGTATTGAAAGTGGGAGCAATTAGCTAGAGTAGCTCCATACAGAGCTTTGTAGACATAGAAATTTGCAAAATACATACGGATCTGAATGTGACAGACCCGTTGACTAAAGTTCTCTCACAAGTAGAACATGATCACACCTTAGTACTCTTTGGGTGTTAATCACATGGCGATGTGAACTAGATTATTAACTCTAGTAAACCCTTTGGGTATTGGTCACATGGCGATGTGAACTATGGGTGTTAATAACATGACGATGTGAAGTATTGGTGTTAAATCACATGGCGATGTGAACTAGATTATTGACTCTAGTGCAAGTGGGAGACTGATGAAAATATGCCCTAGAGGCAATAATAAAGTTGTTATTGTATATTTCCTTATTTCATGATAAATGTTTATTGTTCATGCTAGAATTTATTAACCAGAAACTTGATACATGTGTGGATACATAGACAAAACACCGTGTCCCTAGTAAAGCCTCTACTAGACTAGCTCGTTAATCAAAGATGGCTAAGTTTCCTAACCATAGACATGTGTTATGATTTGATGAACGGGATCACGTTATTAGATGAATGATGTGATGGACAAGACCCATCCGTTAGCTTAGCATAATGATCGTTCTCTTTTATTGTTATTGCTTTCTTCATGTCAAATACACATTCCTTCGACTACGAGATTATGCAACTCCCGGATACCGGAGGAATACCTTGTTTGCTATCAAAGGTCACAACGTAACTGGGTGATTATAAGATTCTCTACAGGTATCTCTGAAGGTGTTTGTTGGGTTGGCATATATCGAGATTAGGATTTGTCACTTTGAGTATCGGAGAGGTATCTCTGGGCCCTCTCTAGTAATGCACATCATAAGAAGCCTTGCAAGCAAAGTGACTAATGAGTTAGTCATAGGATGATGCTTTACGGAATGAGTAAAGAGACTTGCGGATAATGAGATTGAAATAGGTATGAAGATACCGACGATCGAATCTCGGGCAAGTAACATACCGATGACAAAGGGAATAACATATGTTGTCATAACGGTTCAACTGATAATGATCTCTGTAGAATATGTGGGAGCCAATATGAGCATCCATGTTCCGCTATTGGTTATTGATCGGAGAGGTGTCTCGGTCATGTCTACATATTTCTCGAACCCATAGGGTCCGTACGCTTAACATTCGATGACAATTTTGTATTATATGAGTTATGTGATTTGGTGACCGAATGTTGTTTGGAGTCCCGGATGAGACCACAAACATGACGAGGAGTCTCGAAATGGTCAAGAGGTAAAGATTGATATATAGGATGATAGTATTGAAACACCGGAAGTGTTCCGGGGTGTATCGTGTACATATCGGAGTACCAGGGGGGTTACCGGAACCCCCCGGGGGAATATTAGGCCTTATGGGCCATAGCAGGGATCACACCAGCCCACAAGGGGTGGCGCCGCCCCCCCCCCCCCCCGCCCAAAGGAAGGAGGCCAAATAGGAGAAGGAGGAGGGTGTTCGCCCCCCTTTCTTTCCTCGTCCCTCTCTTCCCTTTCCCCCCTTCCGGTAAAAGGAAAGGTGGGAGGCCGAATTGGACTAGGGGCCCAAGTAGGATTCCTCCTACTTGGTCGGACCCTAGGCTGCCTCTCTCCCCCTCCCACCTATATATACATGGGGAGGGCGCACCTAGAAAACACACCAACAATTGTTAGTCGTGTGCGGCGCCCCCCTCCATAGTTTACGCCTTTGGTCATATTCATATAGTGCTTAGGCGAAGCCCTGCGCGGATAACTTCACCATCATCGCCACCACGCCGTCGTGCTGACCGAACTCATCTACTTCCCCGACACTTTGCTGGATCAAGAGTTCGAGGGACGTCATCGAGCTGACATGTGCAGAACTCGGAGATACCGGATGTTCGGTGCTTGATCGATCGGAACAGAAAGAAGTTCGACTACATCAACCGCATTGTCAAACGCTTCCGCTTTTGGTCTTTGAGGGTACATAGACACACTCTCCTCCTCTCGTTTCGATGCATCTCCTAGATAGATCTTGCGTGAGCATAGGATTTTTTTTAAATTGCATGCTACGTTCCCCGACAGAGACAACGCACAAATCACCAATACCTGCACAAACAATCAAACAACTTGCTCCCAACGCGATAAAGGGGTTGTCAATCCCTTCACGGTTACTTGCAAAAATGAGATCTAATAAAGATAGATGAAACTAAACAAAAGGTAAAATAAATATTTTTGGTATTTTCTGGTTTATAGATCGAAAAGTAAAAGATTACTAAATAGTAGATCCAAAACTTGTATAATGGAAAATAGACCCAGGGGCCATTGGTTTCACTAGAGGCTTCTCTCAACATAGCAAATAATACGGTGGGTGAACAAATTACCGTCGAGCAATTGATAGAAAAGCGCAAGGTTATGACGATATCTAAGGCAATGATTATGAAATATAGGCATCACGTCCGTGTCAAGTAGACCGACTCCTGCCTGCATCTACTACTATTACTCCACATATCAACCGACTCCTGCCTGCATCTAGAGTCTTAAGTTCATAAAGAACATAGTAATGCATTAAGTAAGATGACATGATGTAGAGGAATAAACTCAAGCAATATGATGTAAACCCCATCTTTTTATCCTCGATGGCAACAACACAATACGTGCCTGGCTTCCCCTACTGTCATTGGGAAAGGACACCGCAAGATTGAACCCAAAGCTAAGCACTTCTCCCATTACAAGAAAAACCAACCTAGTTGGCCAAACTAAACTGATAATTCAAAGAGAATTACAAAGATATCAAATCATGCATATAAGAATTCAGAGAAGATTTAAATTATATTCATAGGTAAGCTGATAAAAAATCCACAATTCATCGGATCTAGACAAACACACCGCAAAAGAAGATTACATCGGATATATATCCAAGACCATCAAGGAGAACATGGTATTGAGAATCAAAGAGAGAGAAGAAGCCATCTAGCTACTAGGTATGGACCCGTAGGTCTGAGGTGAACTACTCACGCTTCATCGGAAGGGCAATAGAGTTGATGTAGAAGCCCTCCGTGATCGAATCCCCCTCTGAGAGGGTGTAAGAAAAGGCCCCTAGATGAAATCTCATGGGTATAGAAGTTTGCGGCGGCGCAAAAGTGTTTCCGTGGATGCTTCTGGTGGTTTGGGGATATATGTGAATATATAGGACGAAGAATTAGGTCAAGCGAGTCATGAGGGCCCCACAACACAGGGGGCACGCGCTCCCCCCTTGTGACCACCTCGTGGTCTTCCGATTTGAACTCCAAGTCTCTTGGGTGTCTTCTGGTGCAAGAAAAATCATGGCTAAGTTTTATTCCATTTGGTATTCCTTCTATGCGAAGCTCAAATACAAGGAAAAAACAGAAACTGGCACTGGGCTCTAGGTTAATAGATTAGCCCCCAAAATAATATAAAATGGCAGATTAATGCATATAAAATATCCAAAACAGATAATATAATAGCATGGAACAATAAAAAAATTATAGATACGTTGGTGACGTATCAAGCATCCCCAAGCTTAATTCCTGCTCGTTCTCGAGTAGGTAAATGATAAAAACAGAATTTTTGATGTGGAATGCTACCTAACATATTTATCCATGTAATTTTTCTTAATTGTGGCATTAATTTTTAGATCCATAAGATTCAAAACAAAAGTTTAATATTGACATAAAAACAATAATACTTCAAGCATACTAACAAGGCAATTATGTCTTCTCAAAATAACATGGCCAAAGAAAGCTATCCCTACAAAATCATATAGTCTATCTATGCTCCATCTTCATCACACAAAATATTCGAATCATGCACAACCCCGATGACAAGCCAAGCAATTGTTTCATACTTTTGGTTTTCTCAAACCTTTTCAACTTTCACGTAATACATGAGCGTGAGCCATGGACATAACACTATAGGTGGAATAGAATATGGTGGTTGTGGAGAAGACAAAAAGAGGGAGATAGTCTCACCAACTAGGCGTATGAATGGGCTATGGAGATTCCCATCAATAGATATCAATGCGAGTGAGTAGGGATTGCCATGGGACAGATGCACTAGAGCTATAAGTATATCAAAGCTCAAAAGAAAAACTAAGTGGGTGTGCATCCAGCTGCTTTCTCATGAAGACCTAGGGCGATTTGAGGAAGCCTATCGTTGGAATATGCAAGCCAAGTTCTATAATGAAAAATTCCCACTAGTATATGAAAATGACAAAATAGGAGACTCTCTATCATGAAGATCATGGTGCTACTTTGAAGCACAAGTGTGGAAAAAGGATAGTAACATTGCCCCTTCTCTCTTTTTCTCTCATTTTTTTTGGCTTCTTTGGCCACTTTTTTTATTTACTCACATGGGACAATGTTCTAATAATGATGATCATCACACTTCTATTTACTTAAAACTCAAGAATTACAACTCGATACTTAGAACAAAATATGACTCTCTATGAATGCCTCCGGCGGTGTACCGGGATGTGCAATAACTCAAGAGTGACATGTATGAAAGAATTATGAAAGGTGGCTTTGCCACAAATATGATGTAAACTACATGATCATGCAAATCAATATGACAATGATGAAGCATGTCATAATAAACGGAACGGTGGAAAGTTGCATGACAATATATCTCGGAATGGCTATGGAAATGCAATAATATAGGTATGGAGGCTGTTTTGAGGAAGGTATATGCTGGGTGTATGGTAGCGGTGAAAGTTGCGCGGTACTAGAGAGGCTAGCAATGATGGAAGGGTAAGAGTGCGTATAATCCGTGGACTCAGCATTAGTCATAAAGAACTCACATACTTATTGCAAAAATCTACTAGTCATCGAAACAAAGTACTACGTGCATGCTCCTAGGGGGATAGATTGGTAGGGAAAGACCATCGGTCGTCCCCGACCACCACTCATAAGGAAGACAATCAATAAATAACTCATGCTCCAACTTCGTTACATAACTATTCACCATACGTGCATGCTACGGGAATCACAAACCTCAACACAAGTATCTCTCCAATTCACAATTACTCAGTAGTATGACTCTAATATTACCATCTTTATATCTCAAAAAATCATAAGGAATCAAACTTCTCATAGTATTCAATGCACTTTATATGAATTTTTTATTATATCCCTCTTGGATGCCTATCATATTAGGACTAAATTTATAACCAAAGAAAATTACCAAGCTGTTTAAAAAAACTCTCAAAATAATATAAGTTAAGCATGAGAATTCAAAAATTTCTATAAAATAAAACAACTGTCGTGCTCTAAAAGGATATCAGTGAAGCACTAGAGCAATATTGCCTAGCTCAAAAGATATAAGTGAAGCACATAGAGTATTCTAATAAATCACGGTTCATGTGTGTCCCTATTAAAAGGTGTGTACAACAAGAATTATTGTGGAAACTAAAATTCATATACTCAAATCATACAAGACGCTCCAAGCAAAACACATATCATGTGGTGAATAAAAATATAGCCTCAAGTAAAGTTACCGATAGACGAAGACGAAAGAGGGGATGCCTTTCGGGGCATCCCCGAGCTTAGGCTCTTGGTTTTCCTTGAATATTACTTTGGGGTTCCTTGGGCATCCCCAATCTTAGGCTCTTGCCACTCCTTATTCCATAGTCCAACAAATCCTTTCCCAAAACTTGAAAACTTCACAACACAAAACTCAACAGAAAATCTCATAAGCTCCGTTAGTATAAGAAAATAAACCACCACTTTTGGTACCGTTGTGAACTCATTCTTTATTTATATTGGTGTAATATTTACAGTATTCCAACTTTTACATGGTTCATACTCCCCTATACTACCAATAGATTCATCAAAATAAGCAAACAACACAGAGAAAACAGAATCTATCAAAAACAGGATAGTTTGTAGAAATCTGGGAACTTCAAATACTTTTGTAACTCCAAAAATTCTGAAAAATTAGGACAACCTGGGAAATTTTTGTATCAATCTTGTGTAAAGAATTAGATCAAAAGCACGCTTGTGTGAATTATGAAAGTTATTTTCCTGGGTGCAAAAGTTTATGTTTTTCAGCAAGATCAAAACAACTATCACCGTAAGCCATCCCAAAGGTCTTACTTGGCAAAAACACTAATTAAAACACAAAACCACATCTAACCAGAGGCTAGATGAATTATTTAAAGCAAAACAGGAGCAAAACACAAAAAGAAAATATAAAATTGGGTTGCCTCGCAACAAGCGCTATTGTTTAACGCCCTTAGCTAGGCATAAAACACGAATAGATCTAGGTATTGCCATCTTTTGTATGGAATCCATAAGTAGATCTCATAATAGATTCATATGGCAACTTAATTTTATTTCTAGTAAAGTCTTCCATGCTCTTCCTTAACGCAAATTGAAATATAATGTTTCCTTCTTTCATATCAATAATTGTACCAATCGTTCTAAGGAAAGGAATACCAAGAATAATAGGACATGTAGGATTGCAATCTATATCAAGAACAATGAAATCTATGGGCACATAATTCATATTTGCAACAATAAGAACATCATTAATCCTTCCCATAGGTTTCTTAATAGTGGAATCCGTAAGATGCAAATTTAAAGAACAATCATCAAATTCACGGAAACCTAACTCATCACATAAAGGTTTTGGAATCGTGGAAACGCTAGCACCCAAATTGCACAAAGCATGTCACTCATAATATTTATCTTAATCTTAATAGTAGGTTCCCACTCATCATAAAGTTTTCTAGGGATAGAACCTTCCAATTCAAGCTTTTCTTCAAAAGATTGCATCATAGCATCAACGATATATTTAGTAAAAGCTTTGTTTTGATTATAAGCATGACGAGAATTCAACATGGATTGCAACAAGGAAATACAATCTATTAAAGAACAATTATCATAATTAAATTCCTTGAAATCCAAAAGAGTGGGTTCATTGCTACTTAAAGTTTAGACCTCTCCAATCCCACTTTTATCAATTTTTGCATAAAGATCTAAAAACTCCGAATCGTTGGGACGCCTTTTAACTAAAGTTGACTCATCTCCAGTCCCATATTTATAAAGATTTATATTGGTAAACAAAGATTCAATAGGAGTCACATCAATCACTTTAAGATCTTCATCATTATTTTCATGAAAACTAGAAGAACACGCTTTTACAAACCAATCTCGTTTAGCACGCATCTTAGTGGTTATTTCTTTACACTGATCAATGGATATTCTCATAGCCTTTAGAGATTCATTGATATCATTCTTGGGTGGAATAGATCTAATTTTCAAAGAATCAACATCAAGAGAAATTCTATCCATGTTCCTAGCCAAATCATCAATCTTAAGCAATTTTTGTTCAACCAGGGCATTGAAACTCTTTTGTGAAATCATAAGTTCTTTAACACTATTCTAAAAATCATAGGACATATTATTATAATTTCCATAAGAATTGTTGTAGGAATTTCCATAATTATTAGAGAAATTACTAGGAAATGGCCTGGGATTAAAATGACCTCTATACACATTATTAACAAAAATTTTCCTGCCAACAAAATTTACATCCATAGATTCATTATTATTCTCAATGAAAGTGTACAAAGGCATATCATTAGGATCAATAGAAGCACCCTTGCTAGCAAATAATTTCATAAGTTCATCCATCTTTCCACTCAAAACATTAATCTCTTTAACCGCATGCACTTTTTTACTAGTGGAAGATCTTTCGGTGTGCCATTGAGAATAATTAACCATAATATTATCTAGGAGTTTATTAGATTCTCCTAAAGTAATTTCCATAAAAGTGCCTCCTGTAGCCGAATCTAAAAGATTTTTAGAAGCAAACTTCAATCCAGCATAATTTCTTTGTATAATCATCCACAAATTCAAACCATGATTAGGGCAATTTCGTCCTCTCCCAAGATTGCGCAACATGTTCATGATCAAGTTGCTTAAAATTCATAATATCATTACTAAGGAAGATGATCTTAGCGGGAGGAAAATACTAGGAAATAAAAGCATCTTTACAATTATTCCATGAATCAATATTATTTTTAGGCAAAGATGAAACAATACTAGTTTTACAAGTTTTAGCATGATCTCTTAGTGAAAACGGAAATAGCTTCAATTTAACAATATCATTATCCACATCTTTCTTCTTTTGCACATCACACAACTCAACAAAACTATTTAGATGGGATGCAACATCTTCACTAGGAAGGCCGGAAAATTGATCTTTAATAACAAGATTCACCAAAGCGGCACTAATTTCATAAGATTCTGCACTAGTGGCGGGAGCAACCGGAGTACTAATAAAATCATTGTTATTAGTGTTGGAAAAGTCACACAATTTGGTATTCTCTTGAGCCGTCGTGACAAAGCAAGTAATCCAACACACGAGCACACAAAAAGCAAACGAAGAAGTCGAATGGAAGAAGAGCAAAGAAAAGGGCGAATCTTTTTGAAAATCATTTTAGAAGTGGGGGAGAGGAAAACGAGAGGGAAATGGGTAATAATGTAAAGCAAGAGATGAGAGTTTTACGATGGATACTTGGTATGTCTTGACTTGGCATAGATCTCACCGGCAACGGCGCCAGAAATTCTTCCCGCTACTTCTTGAGCTTGCGTTGGTTTTTCCCTTGAAGAGGAAAGGGTGATGCTGCAAAGTAGAGATAAGTATTTCCCTCAGTTAGAGAACCAAGGTATCAATCCAGTAGGAGACAACGCACAAATCACCAGTACCTGCACAAACAATCAAGCAACTTGCTCCCAACATGATAAAGGGGTTGTCAATCCCTTCACGGTCACTTGCAAAAGTGAGATCTAATAGAGATAGATGAAACTAAACAAAAGGTAAAATAAATACATTTGGTATTTTTGGTTTATAGATCGGAAAGTAAAAGATTGCAAAATAGTAGATCCGAAACTTGTATCACTACTGGAATCAACAAATTTGCCATCTGCCCCCTCTTTGTCGTCAGCTAGCACACGACAAAGAATGGCTTTGTCATCAGCCAGCAGAAAGCAGGCGACAAAGAGGCAGCGGATGGCAAAGGAAGGCCTTTCCATTAGCCGACTTTTTGTCGTCTGCGCTTTGTCGTCCGCTAGCAGACGACAAAGAGGGGGTTTGGCCCACTGGCCATTAAACCCTAACGGCCCCCTCTTTGCCGTCTACCAGCGGACGACAAAGCGTCCCTTGCCTTCAGCTAGCGGACGGCAAAGGCAAGGCGGACGACAAAGCTTCAAAATAACATAACGAGCTGCGTCCCTGCCATTGCCCCCTCTCTTTCTCTCCTCTTTCCTCTGCGCCCGACGAGCACCGTCACCGTCCCCTCCCTTCCACCTCGCACCATCGCCGCCGCACACTCCCCGCCCAGTCGCCGACCCTCCTCGCCCCGTCGCCGCCCCTTCCTGCCTCGTCGCTGCCCCCTCCCTGCCTCCCCACCACCTCACGAGCCTCCCCGTCGCAGCCGCAGGTCGACCGCCCCAGAGGAGCGACGCCCGTCTCCGCCCCCTCTCCGCCCCGTCGCCACCCCACCCCTTCGCCGCCCCCATGGTGAGCCCCTGCCACCCCTCTCCAGTTTTTTCTGTTAGGTTTAGGTTTAATTACGTTAGGTTATTTAGTTTGTTTAGGTTTAATTAGTTTCGGTTCTTTAGTTTAGGTTATTTAGTTTAATTAGTTTAGTTAGTTTAGGTTATTAGGTTTATTTAGTTTAGGTTTAATTAGTTTTGGTTTTTTAGTTTAGTTAGTTTATGTTTAATTATTTTAGGTTATTTAGTTTAATTAGTTTAGGTAGTTTTTTTCTTCTGTTTTTTAAGAATAAACAAGAAAGAGGGAAAAAGAAGTAAAAGAAGAAGAGGAAGAAGAAGAAGATGAAAAAAAAGAACAATAAGTAGAAGAAGGAGAAGGAGACAAAGAAGAAAGAAGAAGATGAAAAAAATAAGTAGAAGAAGAAGATGAAAAAAAGTAGGAAAAGTAGAAAAAGAGGGTTGCCGATGGTCGAGGGTTGCCGAGGGGTCAAGGAGTCGAGGGGAAAAGGGGTCGAGGGTCTAGGGGTCAAGGATTGAGGTGTTGAGGGGTCGAGGGTCAAGGGGAAAATGGGTCGAGGGGTTGAGGATAGAGGGGAAAATGAGTCGAGGGTCTAGGGGTCAAGGATCGAGGTGTCGAGGGTCGAGGGGAAAAGGAGTCGAGAGGTCAAGGATCGCCGAGAGGTCGAGGATTTGCCATCCCGACCACGACACCCCGACCACGACCCCCTGACTCCGACACCCTGACCCCGACACGACACCCCGACCCCGCCTCGACACCGCGACCCCGACACGACACCCCTGACCCCGACACAGCACCCCGACGCGACACTAACGACACCCTGAGACCCCGACACAGCACCCCGACCCCGATATTAATTAGTTTATGTTATTCAGTATTCAACTTTTATTATGTTCCTAATGATGATACACACTTATTTTTTTATTATGTTTATGTTGTACTAATTTCGTTTACTCTTTGTCATTGTAGGTGTTGACAAATGGTGGGCGTTGGTCGAGAGTGCTCCGAGCCTCCTTCCTCGGCGCGTGCTGGGAGGGGTGCTGTTATTCCACCCCAACACCTTTGGAGAGCGTTGGTAGACAACATGCATACACCGGTGGGCGCTTCTTCTTCGGCCTGGAGAGGTCGGGGGAAGACAAAGAGGGGTGCAAGTAGAGGTGGACATGGCAGCGGGAGAGGTAGGAAGGCTGTTGTGCCTTCCTCGCCGCCACCCCCAGCTGATTCTCTGGACCACCGGAGTGCTCCGTCTCAGGTGGACCCATTTGACTTGGACCCGTCTCGGACTCCGGTCCATGAGCCTTGGGTCGACAAGCCTCGGGTCGCTGAGCCTACTTCCGACGAGACTCAAGTCCCAGAGTCTTCCTCCCAGGAGACTCGGGTCCCAGAGTCTTCGTCCCACATGACTCCGGAGACTAGCGGCCATGCTGATGGTGGCAAGGAGACCTTTTCTGACGATAGCTACAGTGAGGGTGAGCTGGTTGAGGGGGGCAAGAAGCTCTACCAGCGTGGTGGTACAAAGCTCCCGTCCGTGCCAGCGACCCGCGACCAGAGGTGGTTGATTGAGCCTAACGGGGAGAAGTAAGTGCAGTTACTCTTTTTTAACCTTTTGCCTTCATGTTTCTTCAAATTAATATCTAATGTGTTGTCCTTGTCATACTGCAGGGGTTAGATACACGCATATGGTGTCCGCAGGCTCAACCAACTCCTTGGTGTGCTTTGCCGGCACCACTTCCTGGGGTGGGTCACGTTGCCCGGTGAGGGTGAGGTTCCACAACTAGCACTAACCTGGGAGCTGCACGAGGCTGCCCCAGCCCCGCCGGGGGAGATGGTCGATGGTGTCATGTGCAAGACGGTGGCCGATATTGTGAGCTGATGGTTTTGGTTAGTTTCTCCTTTACAGAATTAAAAATCAACAGTACCTAGTGATTGTACTAATCAGTGTTGTCTTGTTTGATTGCAGAGCTTCTACAGGTGTCTTGCAGAACACGATGCCGACGCGGCTATGGTTCTCAAAGCTGAGTGCAAGCGCCTACTTCAGAACTTACAACACGAGGCTCGGGTGCAGGCTATTCGAGACTACTACGCCTCGACTAGAATTAGGAGGGCCAAGAAGAAGTGTCATGGCAAGTATCTGAGTAAGGATAAGTACATGAAGGTAATTACCTATTCTTAAGGCCTTGTACCTAGTTTCCTTGATTTAATTCATAGGCGTAGCGCTGAAATTTCTATTTGTCTAACTTAGGTGCCCCCAAGATGGTGTGCGGATAGGATGGACTGTTGGGAGAGGTTGCTGGATGAGTGGTGCTCTCCCCAATGGCTAGCCATCCACAATAAGGCCAGGGATAAGCGTGCCCAAATGGAAGGTGTGCCCAAATGGAAGGTGTGCCACACCATCCAGGGAGCTCCACCACTGGGTATGTGGTTCGAGCCCTTAATGATTCATGCAATTTCATTCTTCAAGCTAGCTTTAGCCCTTTAATTACTAATTTACCCTGTTCCTCTCTTTTAGGCGCGACAAAACAACAAGGAGGTGCCACCGATGTACGACCTCTATGCCATGGCCCATAGTGCCCCATACAAGAAGGCCAAGGCATTTTTGGAGGATGACCTCGATCATATAGAGAGCTACACCAACATCTCCTCCTACAACAAGCTCATGAGGTACAAACAACAAGGAGTCTTTTTGATCCTGAGCTCATGATGCTATCTGGTGACGGGAGGAAACATGGCTCGGTAGCCATTGGGGATGGACTGATACGTTGTTCTAGAAGTCTCTCGGAGATCAAGAAGCACCAGACGATGTCTCTTCCTGATATGAGGCGTCGACCACAGCCAATGGACCTCACCGTCGAGGCTAGGACCCAGGAGCTTCTGGCGGAGGCAAATAGGCAAGCAGCACAGAGGGAGAGGAAGTTAGAGGAGAGGTCGACTAGTCTGTTGGAGGCAGAGAGGAACCAGAACAACATGGGTCACCGAGCCCTATACGAGCTCCTCATGGTAAGTTTATCCCGCATATTGGCCAAATCATGCACGTAATGTTCGTTTCATTACTAACTGATATGACTGACTCGTGAAAACAAAATGTGCAGTCTGTGTGCGAGAAAAAACGGCCAGACCCCTCCGTCGATGCCCCAGATTGGTATAGCAGACACGGTGAGTTTCATTTGAATGGTCATTATTTACTAGTATTCATATTTCAGTTGCATCATGCTAACTAGACATCGCAAATGATCTTTCGTGCAGCACGCCTCCCGATAAGCATCGACCGATCCTTCTCCGTCTCACGGTGGCGCAACCCTGACCGGTCCTTCTCCGTCTGGCACTGACGCAAACCCGAGCGGTCCTTCACCTCTGTGATGATGGTAAGTTTTCCCAAGTGTTTTTCTTAACAAATGCATACTTAGCTTAAGAAATGACCTACTTAGCTCCAAAATGACCTATACGTAGCTTATTTTCCTCGAAAATGATAGAATAACCTTACTTAGCTCCAAAATGACATATTCTACCTAGGATAGATATTAAATGACCTATACTTAGCATTTTCTCCTCCAAAATGACTTGATATGCTTTGTTAGCTAGAAAATGGTATACCTACCTAGGATAGCTCAATAATGATCTATAGCTAGCTTAGCTAGTTCATTTAGGACATAGTTAGGTCACTTAGGTAAAAAAAGGCATAACTACCTAGGATAGCTCAATAATGATCTATAATTAGTTCATTTATGACATAATTAGCTCACTTAGGTAAAAAATGGCATACTAACCTTGGTTTAGCTCCAAAATGACCTATAATTAGCTTATTTTCCCCGAAAATGACATAATAACCTTACTTAGCTCCGAACTGACATACTTTACCTAGGATAACTATAAAATGACCTATACTTAGATTTTTTTTCCTCCTAAAAGACTTAATACGCTTAGTTAGCTGAAAATGTCATAACTACCTAGGATAGCTTAACAATGATCTATACTTAGCTTACCTAGTTCACTTATGACATAATTAGCTTACTTAGGTAAAAAATGGCATAATAACCTTGGTTTACCTCCAAACTATCATATAATTAGTTTATTTTCCTCCAAAATGACAAAATAACCTTACCTAGCTCCAAAATGACCGTTTTAACCACTAGTAGAAAAAGGGTCTAATGTGAAACTCATTAGTCCCGGTTTGCAATTGAACCGGCACTAATGTGACCATTACTGCCGGTTCCAACAGCCAGGCGGGCGGCGCTCATTAGTACCGGTTCATGGCGAACCTTTAGTACTAGTTCGTGTCACGAACCGGTATTAAAGAGGTGGTGGCCTTTAGTACGGGTTGGTGGCTCAAACCGGTACTAAAGGGGGGGGGGTCCTTAGTACCGGTTGGATCCACCAACCGGTACTAAAGGTGGTGGCTTTACTACGGGTTGGTGGCTCCAACCGATACTAAAGACCCCCCCCCCTTTAGTACCGGTTGGAGCCACCAACCGGTATTAAAGGTGGTGCGCTGCCACCCGCAGTGCATAATGTTTAGTCCCACCTTGCTAGTTGAGAGGAGCTCGCACCAGTTTATAAGCCCCGCCGCGGCTACCGTGTCGAGCTCCTCTCTAAGCAGGCCTTTGTGGGCCTATTGTAAGTCTTCTGCCCTGTGGGGCCTACTGGGCCGTACGGCCTGTATCCTGGCCCAACTAGAGATTGGGTTTCTAGTCGTATGCAGGCGGTGCCGGCCCAGTAGACGAGGTGTTTTTGCTTTATTTCAAAAATAAAAATAAAAATAAATCCTTACCAACCGGGACTAAAGGTCCCCCAGACCACGGCGCGCCTCGTGCCACGTGGTGGGCCTTTGGTCCCGGTTCGTGTTGAACCGGTACTAAAGGCGGGGGACCTTTAGTCCCCACTCTTTAATACCGGTTGCAGAACCGGTACTAAAGGTCCTTATGAACCAGTACTAAAAGTCGTTTTTCTACTAGTGAACTAGGATAGCTCTAAAATGACCTACACTTACCATTTTGTCCTCCAAAATGAATAAATATGCTTAGTTAGCTCAAAAATGGCATAACTACCTAGGTTAGCTCCAAAATGACCTATTTACCCAGCTTTGCTCTAAAATGACCTACACACTTAGCATTTTTACCTAGCTAAAAAATGGCATTTTTACCTACCTTAGTTAGAAGAAGAAGATAAAGAAGAGGAGAGGAGAAAAAGAAAGAGAAGATAAATTCTTCTTATTATTATTTTTCTTCTTTTTCTTCTAGCTAGTCTTCTTCTTCTTCTTCTAACTTTCATATTTCCTAATATGCAGATTTTCTTGAGATGAGGAAGCTTGCATTGATGGAGTGTACTCTTCTACTTGTGCTTCCTTTTTAATTATGGAAACTTGTTGGAAACTTGTTTTGGATATGCATGTATGGAAATGTTGTTGGAAACCATTGTATGTTGTTGGAAACTTGTATATGTTGTTGGAAACTTATTGTTGGTATGCTTGTAGAAATTATTTTGAAATGTGTGTGTATATATATATGTGAAATTCTGTCAAATTGAATGAATTTAAGAAAAACAGAAAAAACGGGGGCTTTATAGCCACTTTGCCGTCTGCTGGCAGATGGCAAAGGTCTTTGCTGTCAGCTCGAAGATGGCAAAGCTGCCACGTGGCAGCTACTGATGTCTACTACACAACCTTCTTCTTGTAGACGTTGTTGGGCCTCCAAGTGCAGAGTTTGTAGGATAGTAGCAAATTTCCCTCAAGTGAATGACCTAAGGTTTATCAATCCGTGGGAGGCGTAGGATGAAGATGGTCTCTCTCAAACAACCCTGGAACCAAATAACAAAGTGTCCCTTGTGTCCCCAACACACCCAATACAATGGTAAATTGTATAGGTGCACTAGTTCGGCGAAGAGATGGTGATACAAGTGCAATATGGATAGTAGATAAAGGTATTTGTAATCTGAAATTATAAAAACAGCAAGGTAGCAAGCGATAAAAGTGAGCGTAAATGGTATTGCAATGGTAGGAAACAAGGCCTAAGGTTCATACTTTCACTAGTGCAAGTTCTCTCAACAATAATAACATAATTAGATCATATAACTATCCCTCAACATGCAACAAAGAGTCACTCCAAAGCAACTAATAGCGAAGAACAAACGAAGAGATTATGGTAGGGTACGAAACCACCTCAAAGTTATCCTTTTTGATCTATCTATTCAAGAGTCCATAGTAAAATAACACAAAGCTATTCTTTCCGTTCAATCTATCATAGAATTCGTACTAGAATAACACCTTAAGACACAAATCAACCAAAACCCTAATGTCACCTAGATACTCCATTGTCACCTCAAGTATTCGTGGACATGATTATATGATGCATCACACAATCTCAAATTCATCTATTCAACCAACACAAAGTACTTCAAAGAGTGCCCCAAAGTTTCTACCGGAGAGTCAAGACGAAAACGTGTGCCAACCCCTATGCATAGGTTCATGGGAGGAACTCGCAAGTTGATCACCAAAACATACATCAAGTGGATCACGTGATATCCCATTGTAACAACAGATAAGCACGACAAGACATACATCAAGTGTTCTCAAATCCTTAAAGACTCAATCCGATAAGATAACTTCAAAGTGAAAACTCAATCCATTACAAGAGAGTAGAGGGGGAGAAACATCATAAGATCCAACTATAATAGCAAAGCTCGTGATACATCAAGCTCGTGCCAAATCGAGAGCACGAGAGAGAGAGAGAGATCAAACACATAGCTACTGGTACATACCCTCAGCCCCGAGGGTGAACTACTCCCTCCTTGTCATGGAGAGCGCCGGGATGATGAAGATGGCCGCCGGTGAGGGATCCCCCCCTCCGGCAGGGTGTCGGAATAGGGTCCCGATTGACTTTTGGTGGCTACAGAGGCTTGTGGCGGTGGAACTCCCGTTCTATCTTGTGTTTTGATGTTTTCGGGGTATATGGAGATATATAGGCGAAAGAAGTCGGTCGGGGGACGCTCGAGGGGCCCACGAGATAGGGGGGCGCGCCCAATAGGGGGGGCGCGCCCCCTCCCTCGTGGCCTCCTCGAAGCTTCTCTGACGTGAACTCCAAGTCTCCCGGATCATGTTCATTTCAAAAATCACGCTCCAGAAGGTTTCATTCGTTTGACTCCGTTTGATATTCCTTTTCTTCGAAACACTGAAATAGGCAAGAAAACAACAATATGGGCTGGGCCTCCGATTAATAGGTTAGTCCCAAAAGTAATATAAGAGTGTATAATAAAGACCGTAATCATTCAAAACAGATAATAATATAGCATGAATCATTCATAAATTATAGATACGTTGGAGACGTATCAGCTACCTGTGCAACCTGGGGTATACTGGGTTGGCCTATTTTGCAGATTGGCCGTCCGCTGGTAGATGACAAAGGCCTTTGCATCTTTCTCGTCTGCTGGCTGACGGCAAAGATGCAAAGGACTTTTCCGTCTACCAGCTGATGGCGAAGCACGCCGTTAACCACTTAACGGACCTAAACTACCATGTGTGCCGTCTAGGTTCTTTGCCGTCTACTTGTAGATGCCAAAGGCCTTTGCATCTTTGCTGTCCGTCAGCAGACGGCAAAGAGGCCTTTGTCGTAGCCTATTCAGCCGGACATGTTGCCGTTTGCTGGCTAATGGCAAAGGTCTTTGCCATCCGCCTCGCATGCCTTTGCCGTCATCCATGGCTGACGGCAAAGTGCCCGATTCCTGTAGTGTATGATGGAAAATAGACCCGGGGGAAATAGGTTTCACTAGAGGCTTCTCTCAAGATAACAAATAATACGGTGGGTGAACAAATTACTATCGAGCAATTGATAAAAAAGCGCAAGGTTATGACGATATCTAAGGCAATGATTATGAAATATAGGTGTCACGTCCGTGTCAAGTAGACCGACTCCTGCCTGCATCTACTACTATTACTCCACACATCGACCGACTCCTACCTACATCTAGAGTATTAAGTTCATGAAGAATAGAGTAACACATTAAGTAAGATGACATGATGTAGAGGAATAAACTGAAGCAATATGATGTAAACCCCATCTTTTTATCCTCGATGGCAACAATAAAATACAATACGTGCCTTGCTGCCCCTACTGTCACTTGGAAAGGACACCGCAAGATTGAACCCAAAGCTAAGCACTTCTCCCATTCCAAGAAAAACCAATCTAGTTGGCCAAACTAAACCGATAGTTCGAAGAGAATTACAAAGATATCAAAGCATGCACATAAGAATTCAGAGAAGATTCAAATAATATTCATAGATAAGCTGATCATAAATCCACAATTCATCGAATCTCAACAAACACACACAAAAGAAGATTACACCGGGTAGATCTCCAAGAACATCAAGGAGAACATGGTATCGAGAATCAAAGAGAGAGAAGAAGCCATCTAGCTACTAGCAATGGACCCACTCTTCATCGAAAGGGTAATAGAGTTGAGGTAGAAGCCCTCCGTGATCGAATCCCCCTCCGACAGGGTGCCGTAAAAGGCCCCTAGATGGGATCTCACGGGCACAAAAGGTTGCAGCGGTGGAAAATTGATTTCATGGATGCTTCTGGTGGTTTGGGGATATATGTCAATATATAGGATGGAGAATTAGGTCAAAGGAGTCATGAGGGCCCCACAAAGGTAGGGGCGCATCCTACCCCCTGGGCGTGCGCTCCCCCCTTGTGGCTGCCTCGTGGCTCTTCCGACTTGATCTGCAAGTCTCATGGTTGTCTTCTGGTACAAGAAAATTCATTGCGAAGTTTTTTTTTCCGTTTGGTATTCCTTCTATGCGAAGCTCAAAAATAAGGAAAAAAACAGAAACTGGCACTGGGCTCTAGGTTAATTGGTTAGTCCCAAAAATAATATGAAATAGCATATTAATGCATATGAAACATCCAAAATAGACGTATCAGAAGCATATAAGGAGAGTGTGTTGGCCTCACAAGATAAATCATTTTGAGTTATTTGCCACAAAGGTTGTTTGTGCGCGGTTGCACATTGATTTGAATCGTTGTGCATCTTCATGTGATGTTAGAATCCTGGTTCGAGAGTCACCAAATGTTAATCCAGATGTGTATGACATAACAATGAGCCAAACTCCAATGATACAACCTTTGAGCCCCGTCGGGAATGACCAACTTGATAATCAAGACTTGCACATGGATGGTCATGAGTTTGATGGTGATGAATCGGAGGCTTATCATCATGACCATTTATGTTGGTGATGTGGAGGCAAATTGCATAGAAGAGGACATAGATCATGACATTCCATATAATAGGTCCTATGCGGGGAACTAGGAGGACGAAGGCTTGGATGAAGAAATAGATGGGGATGGTTTGATGGCTAAAGAAGCCAATGCATTCAAGAAGGTAATAGGCCGGGGTCACGAGACATCATTGTTGCTTGATCTAAGCCTAGCCGATTGTTGATGGTGGCACAGGTAAAATTCTTGCACCAAGGTTAACCTCAAAGCGATATACCGGAGTAAGTGTATATGATGTTAGTGAAGGAACAATATTTGAAAGCTTGGTAGAACTTCAAATATGGGTTAAGGACTACGCGGTTAAGTTTCTTTGTGGACAAGTCAAACTCCAAACTGGGTTATTTGGTCAAATGTAAGGAACATAAGAATCATCGCCATGGGGTTATCCGTGCAAGATGTGTCAAAGGCGGGCCACAATGGAAGATTACAAGTTCCGTGTTTCAACACCCATGTAGTGGCAAGAATATTGATGATGCTAATGTAAAGGATGATCGCCGTCAATTGATCTGTGTCAAAAACCAACTATAAGTACCAAATCCTAATCATACCATACAAATCCCTACCCATACATTTCTAAGACATGTGCAAACATCAACAAATTTCGAGAAATTGATGAACTAGGGTTTGTACATATGGGGTCAATACAAAAAACAAAACCAATAAAAAGAGGGGAAAGTTAGGGGAATACCTTGAGGACTGGGAGGGGAAGAAGATCCACCAATTTCCCCCTTTGATCTGCACTTCTACGACACAGATTTTGAGGAGGAAGAGAGGGGCAACCGGGGGGGGGGGGGGTGAGAGAAGCCACCGACATAACAGAACCCTCTTGGCTAGGGTATGAGCCCTTCTCGCGCTAGCCCAAGGGATTTTTACGAAGGGGCATGGTGCCCCGTACAAGGGCGTCATGTGTGTCGACATAGCACCCCCTCCTTGGGCATCATGCGACGAAAGATGGGCCGAGTCATCGCCGATGTGGCAGTTTAGTGATGTCTACTATGCAAATTTATTCTTATAGACTCGTGTTGGGCCTCGAAGCATAGAGTTTTGTAGAACAATAGCAAATTTCCCTCAATTGGATGACCTAAGGCTTGTCAATCCGTGGGAGGCGTAGGTTGAAGATGGTCTCTCTCAAACAACCCTGCAACCAAATACAAGTAATCTCTTGTGTTCCCAACACACCCAATACAATGGCAAATTGTATAGGCGCACTAGTTTGGCGAAGAGATGGTGATAAAAGTATAACATGGGTGGTAGAAATATATTTTTATAATCGGAATAAATAAAAAAAGCGAGGTAGCAAACGATAAAAGTGAGCACAAACCGTATTTCAATGCTTGAAAATGAGGCCTAGGTTCCATACTTTTGCTAGTGCAATTTCTCAACAATGCTAATCTAATTGGATCATATAACCATCCCTCAAATTGCGATGAAGAATCACTCCAAAGTTCCTATCTAGCATAGAACATAAGATGAAATTGTCTGTAGGGTACGAAACCACCTCAAAGCTATTCTTTCCGATCAATCTATCCTAGAGTTCATACTAAAATAACACCAAGCTATTCTTTCCGATCGATCTAACCAAGAGTTCATACTAAAATAACACCCAAGAAAATTCAGATTCATTATATTCAATCCAACACAAAGAACCTCAAAGAGTTCCCCAAGATTTCTACCGGAGAAACAAAGACGACAATGTGCATCAATCCCTATGCATTGATTACCCCAATGTCACCTCGGGAATCCACTAGTTGAGTGCCAAAACATATATCAAGTGAATCAATATAATACCCCATTGTCACCACGGGTATTCATATGGAAGGCATGTATCAAGTGCTCTCAAATCCATAAAAGTATTCAATCCGATAAAAACCAAATATCAAAGGGAAAACTCAATTCATCACAACAAGATAGATAGGGAGAAACACCATATGATCCAACTATATTAACAAAGCCCGTGATACAACAAGATCGTGCCATCTCAAGATCGTGCTACTGGTACAAACCCTCAGCCCCGAGGGTGGACTACTCCCTCCTCATCATGGTGGCCGCCAGGATGATGAAGATGGCCATCGGTGATGATTTCCCCCTCCGGCAGGGTGCTGGAACGGGGTCTAGATTGGTGTTTGTGGATATAGAGGCTTGCGGCGGTGGAACTTCCGATCTAGTGACTCCCCTAGGGTTTTTGGAATATTTGGAAATTTACAGGGTGAAGAGGTGGTGCAGGAGGCCACCAAGGTGGGTACAACCCACCAGGGCACGTCTGGGGACCCTCCGGGTATCCCTCCCGTACTTCTTTGGTGCACCGGGTGTCTTCCGGTCCAGAAAAAAAATCTCCAAAATGTTTCGCTGCATTTCGACTTCGTTGATATTGATTTTCTGTGATGTAAAAAACAAGCAAAAAACATCAACTGGTATTGGGCACTATGTCAATAGGTTAGTCCCAAAAAATGATATAAATTTGCTATAAAATGATTGTAAAAATCCAAGAATGATAATATAACAGCATGAGTACTTCATAAATTATAGATACATTGGAGACGTATCAGCATCCCCAAGCTTAATTCCTACTCGTCCTCGAGTAGGTAAATGATAAAAGAAATAATTTATGAAGTGTGAATGCTAGCAAAGTGCATAAGTTTGATCAATGATAATTTCCATCACTTTTCCTAGCATCATAACATCGATTCTTTCTCATAAAACTTTTCATGTTAAAGTAGCAACCAATTCACATGTTAAAGTTCAAACAATGAATTCTCTTGATGTTCCATGCTATTATAATTTTTCATTGTTCCATGCTATTATATTATCTGTTTTGGATGTGTTATATGCATTAATATGCTATTTTATATTATTTTTGGGACTAACCTATTAACCTAGAGCCTAGTGCCAGTTTTTGTTTTTTCCTTGTTTTTGAGCTTCGCAGAAAAGGAACACTAAACGGAGTCCAAACGGAATAAAACATCACGATGATTTTTCTTGGATCAGAAGACACCCATGAGACTTGGAGTGCAAGTCAGAAGAGCCATGAGGCGGCGACAACGATGGAGGGTGCGCCCAGGGGGTAGGGCGCACCCCCTACCTTGCGGGCCCCTCGGTGACCCCCTGACCTAGATCTTCCTCCTATATATTTGCAAATATTCCCAAACCACCAGAGGCATCCATGAAAACACTTTTCCACCGCCGCAACCTTCTGTTCTCGTGAGACCCATATTGGGGCCTTTTCCGGCATCCTTCCTAAGGGGGATTCGATCACGGAGGGCATCTACAGCAACTTTATTTCCCTTCGGTGATGGTGGAGTAGGGGAGATGTGCTCATCATCTACAAAGCTATGGAGTGATGCTATCTTCTGAGATGGCTCCTGAGGGAGTCCTGGATTAGGGGGTGTCCGGATGGCTGGACTATGACCTTTGGCCGGACTCCTAGACTATGAAGATACAAGATTGAAGACTTCGTCCCGTGTCTGGATAGGACTTTCCTTGGCGTGGAAGGCAAGCTTGGAGATATGATATGAAGATCTCCTCCCATTGTAAACGACTCTGTGTAACCCTAGCCGTCTCCGGTGTCTATATAAACTTGATAGTTTTAGTCCGTAGGACGAACAACAATCATACCATAGGCAAGCTTCTAGGGTTTAGCCTCTCTGATCTCGTGGTAGATCAACTCTTGTACTACCCATATCTTCAATATTAATCAAGCAGGAGTTGGGTTTTACCTCCATCAAGAGGGCCCGAACCTGGGTAAAAACATCGTGTCCCTTGTCTCCTATTACCATCCGCCTAGACGCACAGTTCGGGACCCCCTACCCGAGATCCGCCGGTTTTGACACAGACATTGGTGCTTTCATTGAGAGTTCCTCTGTGTCGTCACCCTTAGGCCTGATGGCTTCTTCGATCGTCAACCACGACGTGTTCCAGGGTGAGACTTTTCTCCCCGGACAGATCTTCGTATTTGGAGGCTTCGCACTGCGGGCCAATTCGCTTGGCCATCTGGAGCAGATCGAAAGCTACGCCCCTGGCCATCAGGTCAGGTTTGGAAGCTTAAACTACACGGCCAACATCCGCGGGGACTTGATCTTCGACTGATTCGAGCCACGGCCGAGCGCGCCGCACTGTCACGTTGGGCATGATCTAGCTCTGCCGCCGGACAGCACCCAGAGCGCCGCTCAGGTGTCCGCTCCGACCACCAGCTTGGAGCCGGCTGCGCCAGCCGGGGATGGTCGGTTGGACGCCGCCCCAGGAGCCGGAATCTCTATGGCGATAGAGCCGAATACCAGCCTAGTCCTTTGCAAGGCCCGTGACTCCAAGGTGCCGGACTCTGTTCCGGACTCCGAATCTTCCGCACCCCTTCCGATCGAACCCGATTGGGCTCCGATCATGGAGTTCACCACCGCGGACGTCTTTCAGCACTCGCCCTTTGGCAATATCCTGAATTCACTAATGTCTCTCTCTTTGTCAGGAGAGCCCTAGCCGGACTATGGTCAGCATGGTTGGGATGCGGACGACGAAGAAATTCGAAACCCACCCACCACCCACTTTGTAGCCACTGTCGACGATCTAACCGACATGCTCGACTTCGACTCCGAAGACATCGACGGTATGGACACCGATGAAGGAGACAACCAAGAACCAGCACCTATAGGGCACTGGAAGGCCACCTCGTCATATGACATATACATGGTGGACACCCCCAAAGTAGGGGATGGTGATGAAAAAACGGAGGACGACCCCTCCAAGAAGCAACCCAAGCGCTGACGTCAGCGGCGCCGCTCTAAATCCCGCCAAAGCAAGAATGGCGAATCCGGCACTGGAGACATCAACACCCTGGACAGTGCCGAAGACAACCCCCTCCAGCAGGATTCAGCGCAGGAGGACGAAGGAGCCAACCCTCATGAGAGAGCGGCAGATAGAGAGGTCGAGGACGACAATTATATGCCTCCCTCCGAAGATGAGGCAAGCCTTGACGACGACGAATTCGTCATGCCAGAGGATCCCGTCGAACAAGAGCGTTTCAAACGCAGGCTTATGGCCACGGCGAGCAGCCTCAAGAAAAAACAGCAGCAGCTTAGAGCTGACCAAGACTTGTTAGCCGACACATGGACTGAAGTCCTGGCGGCCGAAGAGTATAAACTCGAATGCCCCTCCAAGAGTTACCCAACGCGCAGGCTGCTACCCCAACTAGAGGAGGAAGCAACTAAACCTACATCACTAGCGTACAATGCGCCCGAACGGCCACCCTGTGGCCGCGACAGAGAGGCCCTTCGGCCCTCAATCCAAGCTGCACCCCAGCGCCGCTCTAAGAATACCAGAGCACGGGGAAACACAACAGACCTTTGAGACATATTGGAGGATAAGGCAAGGCAAACAAGATCGATCTACGGATCGCGTGGGCGCCCCACATCACGTGACGATAACCGTCACGCCGGATATGATAAATACGGCCATGCCGAATACAACAGACAAAGCTCATCCGAGCTACGTCGCGATATAGCCCAGTACAGGGGCGCTGCACACCCACTATGCTTCACAGACGAAGTAATGGATCATCAAATCCGCGAGGGTTTTAAACCCGTAAACATCGAATCATACGATGGCACAACAGATCCCGCGGTATGGATCGAGGATTATCTCCTTCATATCCACATGGCCTGTGGTGATGATCTACATGCCATCAAATACCTCCCGCTCAAGCTTAAAGGACCAGCTCGACATTGGCTTAACAGCCTGCCAGCAGAGTCAATTAGTTGCTAGGAGGACCTGGAGTCCGCATTCCTTGACAACTTCCAGGGCACTTATGTGCAACCACCAGACGCCGATGACCTAAGCCACATAATCCAGCAGCCAGAGGAATTAGCCAGACAATTCTGGACACGGTTCTTAACCAAGAAAAATCAAATAGTTGACTGTCCGGACGCTGAGGCCCTTGCAGCGTTTGGCACCACATCCGAGACGAATGGCTTGCCCGGCACCTAGGACAGGAAAAGCTGAAATCTACGGCAGCCCTCACGACACTCATGACCAGCCCTGGCAATTCGGATACCAACGACAACAATGGCAGGTCACGTCGCAACAAGCACAAGCGCCGCATTAACGGCGACAATACTGAGGATACGGCAGTCAATGCCGGATTCAGAGGCTCTAAACCCGGTTAGCGGAAGAGGCCATTCAAAAGAAACCCTCCGGGCCCATCCAGTTTAGACCGGATACTCGATCACTCGTGTCAGATACACGGCATGCCCGAAAAACCAGCCAACCACACCAACAGGGATTGTTGGGTGTTCAAGCAGGCAGGCAAGTTAAGTGCCGAAACCAGAGACAAGGGGCTGCATAGCGATGACGAGGAGGAGCCCCGGCCGCTGAACAACAGAGGACAGAAGGGTTTCCCCCCGCAAGTGCGGACGGTGAACATGATATATGCAACCCATATCCCCAAAAGGGAGCGGAAGCGTGCTCTCAAGGACGTCTATGCATTGGAGCGAGTCGCCCCAAAGTTCAACCCATGGTCCTCCTGCCCGATCACTTTTGATCGAAGGGACCACCCCACTAGCATTCGTCACGGCGGATTCGCCGCATTGGTCCTAGACCCAATCATCGACGGATTTCACCTCACTAGAGTCCTCATGGACGGCAGCAGCAGCGTGAACCTACTTTATCAGGATACAGTGCAAAAAATGGGTATAGATCCCTCAAGGATTAAACCCACAAAGACAACCTTTAAAGGCGTCATACCAGGTGTAGAAGCCAGCTATACAGGCTCGGTTACACTCGAAGTGGTCTTCGGATCCCCGGATAATTTCCGAAGCGAAGAGTTAATCTTCGACATAGTCCCATTTCGCAGTGGCTATCACGCCCTGCTCAGACGAACCGCATTTGCAAAATTCAACGCGGTGCCGCACTACGCATATCTCAAGCTCAAGATGCCAGGCCCTCACGGAGTCATCACGGTAAATGGAAACACCGAACGCTCTCTTCGAACGGAGAAGCACACGGCGGCCCTGGCGGCGGAAGTACAGAGTAGCCTCTCAAGGCAATTCTCCAATCCAGGTGTTAAACGTCCGGAGCACGTCAAGCGAGCCCGAAGTAACCTACAACAAAGCCGGCTGGCATGTTCCGAGCAAGCATAGCAGTGCGGCCCCAACCCTAGCCCTCGCCAGATGGTGATATCGGTACCACGCGTACTTAATTATGCTTTGGAAATACCATGGGCATAAGGGGAGGGGTACAACTACGACACGCCCAGAATGCGGCTCAACCGCACTAAGGGGCTCCCTATTTTGCCGTTTCTTTTTTTATATACTTTCAGGACCCAACTATTTGGAAGGCCTGTTCGGCAATACACTCGCCGAACACACGAAGCAACATCCAGGGAGAGAACAAGCCACGTCAAATGTCCAGGTGGTCTCTATAATGAGCTAAATACCTGTTTTACTTAACGTCCCGCAGCTTGCCCCTGGAGGGGGATATGTCAAATAATCCCATCTCTTGTTTATCGCACTATTTGTATCGTTCTGCTTTCATAGTAGCCCTTTTTAATAAACAATACATAGATCTTATCTATTATTGTATTCATCTATTTTTTATACAAATATGTTCAGTCATGACATTATGCAACCGTACACTTTGGTACGACCAATACACCAGGGGCTTAAGCACCCCATAACATGGTGTGAGAAGACCGAACACTCTCACGAGTGCGGCACCCCGAACTTATAGCACTATATGCATCGGCTCCGAATCATGTCTTGGGTCAATAGTTGGGTTTGCCCTCCCATGTTTTGGTACCTTACGTTCTGCAATGTTGGCTAAGGTAGCGCTGGGAGAACTACTGCGATTGTGTCCCAGTTGAGCTGGGTTAACACCTCAGTAGAGAAAGCTAAAACTGACCGTCATGATAGTGCGAGAGACCGGTCGCTGTTCGCGAGGTTTTTCGAGTCCCTGAAGACTTATGCCGCTTCGAGCGAGGAGCCGGATTTATCTAGCCTAGGCGTGGATAGCGCCCCAAACTCGGTCTTCCGAATACTAGGGGCTTCACCGAAATTTAAAATTATAGAATTCTATGGCTAAGTGAGAGTGATAAAGCATTATAAGTCCGACGGCCTGGTTCGTTGTGCTGAGCGCCTCCCTAGATGGACCCAAGAATGGGAACAAGAGCGCTCAGGTTTATCCCGAACACCCCAACACTCGTGGCATGGGGGTAGAAGCCGACGACTTGCATCTCTCAGATTCGATAAATGGCCGCACAAAAGGTAATATTTTAAATTAACAAGCGTTGCTTAGCGCATATGAACAAAGTTTTCAGCGTACAGGATAACATATGCGAGTCTACTCAAAAATTACATCTTTTGAGCATTCACCCGCTATAAGACGGGCACCCTTCAGGACGCCCTTATAATACATCTCGGGCGTGCGATACTCCTTGCCCGGCGGTGGCGCATCCGTCAATAGCTTCTCAGCGTCCAGCTTGCCCCTGTGCACTTTAGCACGGGCAAGGGCCCGACGGGCACCTTCAATACAGACGGAGCGCTTGATGACTTCAATCCATGGACATGCGTCCACCAGCCGCCGCACTAGACCGAAGTAACTCCCGGGCATGGCCTCTCTAGGCCACAACCGAACTATGAGGCCCTTCATGGCCTGTTCTCCCACCTTGTGGAGCTCGACCAGCTGCTTCAGCTGGTCGCTCAGGGGCACCGGATGTTCGGCCTCAGCATATTGAGACCAGAACACCTTTTCCATCGAGCTCCCCTCCTCGGCCCGGTAGAATGCGGTAGCATCAGACACACTACGGGGCAGATCGGCGAACGCTCCTGGAGAGCTCCGGATTCAGGTAAGTAACAAACAATTTACTTTTATATTCTTGCTTTGCATAAAGAATGTCTTACCCGCCGCTATCTTCTTCATCGCCTCGATCTCTTGGAGGGCCTTCTGGGCTTCGGCCTTAGCGGTTTTTGCATTCTCAAGAGCCAAGGCAAGATCGGACTCTCGAGTCTTCGAGTCACGCTCCAAACTCTCATGTTTTTCCACGAGAGCCTGGAGCTCTTGCCGCACCTCCGCCACCCGCGCCTCCTGCTTCTCTCGCTCGGCGCGCTCCAAGGCCGCACTGTTTTTGGCCTTGGACGCCGCTTCTTTCAGGGTCGCCACCTTGGTCGTGGCCCCTACGACGTTCACGTTGGTCCTGTCATTATTTGCAACCAGGTATTTCTATATACATTTACATACGGTATTACATACCTTCCTTGTCCTCGAGCTGCTTCTTGGCACGGCCAAGCTCGTTCTCGGACCGCTCGAGGCTCTCCTTCAATGCACTGACCTCCGCAGTCAGTGCGGCAGAGGTCAGCAGTGCAGCCTGCATTCCCATATTGACATATTTATGTTAGACTCCTGCGTATGTCTTTTTAGATCCTCAGCTCGACTTTTCTTTCCGAACACCAAACTGGGCATCAGGGGCTACTGTCTATGCGGTAACATTTTTATATGTTTTGAATACATACCTCAAAGCCTATTAGCAGGCTCGTACAAGCTTCAGTCAGCCCGCTCTTGGCGGACTGAACCTTTTGAATCACCACACTCATAACATTGCAGTGCTCCTCGTCAATGGAGGCGCCGTTAAGCGCCTCCAGCAAATCGTCCGGCGCCTCCGGTTGGACGGAGGCCGCCAGTGTAGTAGGCGTGCCCTTCTTGCGAAGGCGCCGCCTATCGGTCTCCGGAACCATTGATGGTTCCAGAGCAATGTCTGGCCCAGAGCCGGACTTGGATCCCTCCAGGGCTTTACCCCCTTTGGGCCTGGAGTCCGGGAGGTCGCCTTGCGGTGCCTCCAGGACCACCTCCTCCTGGTTTAGTCCCTTTCGGGACTCCACCTCGGCATCGTCTGTAGGGAGAGGGGAGGAGGCCGTCGGAAGTGAAGCACTATTCACATCCGACGAATCCGAGGAGCCGCTCGTTGAATCACCGAGCTGAGCTTTGGGTGGACTGCATGATCAAATTCGGCGTCAGAAAATACCGAATAATAGAGGAGCGCCATAAGTTATTTGGATATCCGGATGCTTACGATTTTTCCAGGGGCTTGACACTGGATGGCCATTCCTCCCCGCCGTCTTCGGCATCAGAGGTGTAGCCCGGCAGGAGGGTTCTCCCCTTCTTGGACCCTCCGGCCTCCCTAGTTGGGGCGGCCTTCCTTTTCTTTCCTCGCCTCGTTGGAGGGGGAGAGGCTTCTTCTTCTTCCTCCTCCTCATCCTCAAAGGCGGAGGGTGCTTCGGGGTTGTGAGGCGACGAATCTGACACCACCAGGCGCCGGGAACTCTTTCGAGTCCCCGTGGCCTTCTTCTTGGCCTTCTTCTCTAGCACCACATGAGGTGCCAGAACCAGCAGCCCCGTCAATCGGGCGTCCGCTGGGTCTTCTGGTAAGGGAGCCGGACAGTTCACCTACCCGGACATCTTCAGCCAGTCCTGTCAAAGGAAAGGGAGGTTAGATCCCACATAGAGTCAGACTATGAAAGACAAGAGTCCCGTAAAGGGTAGAATAGCTTACCTCGCTGGCCTGACGCCGCGAGCTAAATCCGCGATCTTCGGTAGCGGATGCGGGGGCCTTAGAGCCCTTAAACAGCACCTTCCAGGCATCTTCGTACGTAGTGTCGAAAAGCTTGCTCAAGGTTTGGTGCTGTCCGGATGAAACTACCACAATTTGAAGGCCCGTTGTTGGCATGGGAGGATCCTGCGGATGAGCATGACCTAGACTATGTTGACAAGCTTGAGATTCTTGTTCACCAGCTTTTGGACGCAGGTTTGAAGTCCGGTCAGCTCTTCCAAATCTCCCCACGTCAGGCCCGTATCTTTCCAGGAAGTGACCCGTGTGGGGAAGCCAGATCAGAATTCGGGGGCCGCCGCCCATTTGGGGTCACGCGGCTCGGTGATGTAGAACCACCCCGATTGCCACCCCTTTATTGTCTCCACAAAGGAGCCCTCGAGCCATAGGACGTTGGCCATCCGGCCCACCATGGCACCTCCGCACTCCGCTTGGCGGCCGCCCACTACCTTCGGCTTGACATTAAAAGTCTTCAGCCATAAGCCGAAGTGGGGTTGGATGTAGAGGAAGGCCTCGCACACGACGATGAACGCCGAGATGTTGAGGATGAAGTTTGGGGCCATATCGTGGAAGTCCAGGCCATAGTAGAACTTGAGCCCCCGGACGAACGGGTGAAGAGGAAAGCCCAGTCCGCGGAGGAAATGGGGAAGAAATACAACCCTCTCATGGGGCCTAGGGGTGGGGATGAGTTACCCCTCATCTGGAAGCCGGTGCGCGATGTCGTCAGACAAGTATCCGGCCTTCCGCAACTTTTTGATTTGTCCCTCCGTGACGGAGGAGGCATCCATCTACCTCCCGCTCCAGACATGATTGGAGAAGGTTGAGGTGGGAAGTGCGGACTTGGGCGCTGGAGCTCGAGTGCGTAGGGATGGATAAGCAAAGGAGGAAGAAGGCGTAAATGGAAAGGGTAGATCCTTATCCCCTTATATGGGCGGCCAAAACAACAAGCCCCCGCCAGCCTAATAAAACTCGCTTATCTCCCAAGCGCCGTGGTTAATGGCGCAGTTGGGTTACCCACACCCGTATTGATGAGAATCCCGGAATAAGGGGACACGATCTCTGCTTTGACAAGACGTGCCAAGGAAACCGCCTCGCTAAATGCGCAGAGGTGGAACAGTAAAATGATTCGAATAAAGGCTTGGCCGCGGCGTGATGTCACACTGCGGAATACGTCAGCAGATTAGATTTGTGCAAATATTATTCTCTCTACGGTTGTATGTGGAACTTATTTTGCAGAGCCGGACACTATCCTTGTGTTCAACATCTTCTATGAAGTATTCGGAGGAGGAACCCGCCTTGCAATGCCGAAGACAATTTGCGTGCCGGACTCGTCGTCATTGAAGCCTGGTCCAGGGTCTACTGAGGGAGTCCTGGATTAGGGGGTGTCCGGATGGCCGGACTATGACCTTTGGCCGGACTCCCGGATTATGAAGATACAAGATTGAAGACTTCGTCCCGTGTCCGGATAGGACTTTCCTTGGCGTGGAAGGCAAGCTTGGCGATATGATATGAAGATCTCCTCCCATTGTAACCGACTCTGTGTAACCCTAGCCCTCTCCGGTGTCTAAATAAACCGGAGAGTTTTAGTCCGTAGGACGAACAACAATCATACCATAGGCCAACTTCTAGGGTTTAGCCTCTCTGATCTCGTGGTAGATCAACTCTTGTACTACCCATATCTTCAATATTAGTCAAGCAGGAGTAGGGTTTTACCTCCATCGAGAGGGCCCGAACCTGGGTAAAAACATCATGTCCCTTGTCTCTTGTTACCATCCGCCTAAACGCACAGTTCGGGTCCCCCTACCGGAGATCCGCCGGTTTTGACACGGACATCTCCCACCTCCACCCCGCCCTCACCGATAGGCTCTTTGGCGATCTCTCTCCATAGCCACTAGACCCTCAAGCCAGTCCACTCATCCTCTCCGGTATCTCCTCTTCTACAAGGGGATCACCATCTTCAATGGATCAGGGAAGTGGATTGACCCTTCGCTTGGATTTCGCCAAGGGTTTGGTTTTTGCAAATGAGATCTATAGATCTTGTGGTGTCATTGTTCACCCATCGGATGGCACGGGACTTTTCATCATGGTTGCATCTTTCAGTAGGCTTGATTTTTGCCTCTCGGATGATTCTGTGGTGGCGGCGTTAGAGGCAGCCATTGGCGGATCAACGATCGAGTTCATGGTTTCCAATATTCGTGAGAAGTTATTCTCCTTTCATGTTTCATGCAAAAAAGTTGGCCTCTATGTTCTTGCTCTTGGATCTTTTGCTTGTGAGCACTTTAAGTGTTACTCCCACGTTTGGGGACATGGTGGCCCTAATTGGAAGCGAGAGGTTTTGATTTGGAGAGAAGAATGTGATGCGGAATGGGTTTTTGTTAGCCCTACCAAGTGCCGTCCTACGATCAGCATGATGGCCATGCATAAGCCTCCAGCCAAATCTTATTTGAAATCAGGATCTAGCTACAGGAAGAATCTCTTGTTTGCCATGTTTCAAAATTACCCAGCATGCAAAGGATATAGATACCCAGCCACGCAGACTTGCGTTGATACTATTCAAGATGAGGGTTATGCTATTAGTCCTTGTGAGTGTGTTATTATTCATCTGTCACCGGCGCCGGAGCTCCGGTGGATGGTGGCTGCGCCACCAATGTATTTTGGTATGGTCCCACCACAGCATTCTCGGGCAACGTAAACCTCGCCAGTTTTGGATTATCATGAGCTATCTTTGGAGTGATCGTTGGGCGGTACTGGGATTTCTTTCCAAATCATTGCCCTCCTGACCCACTTCCTATTGTTGGGTCTCTAGATCCAGTTCCTTCTATATCTAGGGTCGGGATTTCTCATGTCAGCCCATTTGCCGCACCGCATGCAAGCCCAGTAACTCCATTCAATGTTGAATCTCCCAATGCACAAAAAGTCAATCAGGATCATAACTTATTACCCAATGGATCTTTAGGCCAATCGGTTCGATAATTGGAGGGATTTTCTTCTATGGTTGATGATATTGCGTTTCGTGTTTGGAAATACCAAAATTGCTTTTCAATGGCACATATCACGTCTCCTTGCACCAATCAGACGTGTTGTCGCCGTTCTTTTAGGCAAGGCCATAGAGAAAAATCTTGTACATGATCAGCACCTGCCGGGGGTTTTAGATGGGTCCCGCGTGTCATTGAGGGTTCACGTGCCAACCAGCCTGACAACCCATCACCGATTTTACCACTTGATGCCTTGAGTTCCCTCCAATCTGCTGCTGCTTGCCCATTGAGACATCCCATCAGGTATTCACAATCTGCATCGTCACGAGTGCCTACTCCACCACCACCATTGCCCCCTCCACTCCTATTGCTAACTCCATCTACGCCGTCTAAACCACGACTAGAAATTCCACCGGCCCCATCCTCTCCACTTTCGCCACCGTTGCCACAATCGCCTGCATCGCCACCATTGCCACCATCGCCTGCATCGCCACCACCGAACGAGATGGCCAACTTTGAGCTGGATCCCCTTTTGTACGTCCCACCGGTATTTGAAATCATTGATGGAGGGCCAGTACGCCTCCCTCACACCTTCTTTGCTCTAGCTACTGCCCCTGACAGAAGGCACGAAGAGTACGCCATTGTCATCATCAAGCCAGAGCCGCTTCCGGAGGAGATCCCCATCTACCGCCACATGGTTAGTGATTTAGTTGTCAATCAATTGGGAAGAGATGTCCTTGATGCTCAGCCATGGATTCAGGGGGTTGGACGTTCCCCTAGATTATCGTCAGACTGAAAAATTGCTGATGTGATTAGCACTTTTGGGCATTTTCATGCATGGCATCAGAATGATTAGTTGATGGTGCGGATGCTTGCTTATGTTTCCTTCCTTGCACCTTCCATGGTTCCTCGTGACGTGGTTTATCGTGAATATGGATACTTTGGTGCTATTAGGGTTTCTTGGACAACTCTGGTTTATGTTCTTTCAGTGGATTTTGCGGATGTGCTGCCTGCTCAATGGGATCCAATGCCTTTTGATGGCAATCCGCACCCCCTTCCCGCGTAGATGCTTTTCAACAATCATAACTGGGTTATGCCCGAATTTCCTGAGCTAGGTTGGAATGATGTGCCTCCTGCTGCTGCTAGCAATGATCATGTGTAGGATGAGGCCGCTGAGATACATGGCAATGTTGAAGCACATGTGGAACCTGTCGGAGAAGCTGTTCAGTCATAGGAATCTATGGTGCTGCAAGTTTCTGATGATTCTGTCAATGATGGCAATGCTCTGGCTGCTTTGCCAAATGAACCTATTGTTTCCTTTCAACCACATGCAGATCACCCCCCAGCTCAGCAGGTCATTTACATTGGACAAGTTCTGAATGTCTTTGGGTCGGTTCTGCCTCCTCAGATGCAGTGGACTCATACCTTCTGCAACCTCGTGCATTACTTTGACTCTACAGTCATTTTCAAGCCATTGCAATTGCCCCTGTTGTTGTCAGTGCTTAAGAGGTCATGGGGTAATTGTTTCTCTAATGGAGTTATGGAGCTCAATCTGCTGCCACCCTCATCTGCTCACAAGATTGTTCATAAGTTTTCGCCAGTCAAACGGCATGTTGCTCGAGCTCTCTGCTTCGATGAGCTTTCTTAACTTTCTGAGCCTTTGACAGAGAAGTTTCAGTTTTCTGCTATGCATGTAACCAACAACAAGAGAGCTCGTAAATCTGCCTCTGTTCGACCAGTTCTGGTTGATTGTCAGGTTCATCGCAGCACTAGGCTTAGTGCTCTACGTGATGGTTTCCGTAAGGCACTGCCAAAGTCACCCAAACCACGACATGTGATGCGCTCAAAGAAGCGTAGAACCAACACTCAGCCTGCCACCCCTGCATCGTATGCTCGCAATGAACCTATGGTGTCTCCTCCAGCGGGCATCTCGGATATCCAGCGCATTGGAGCACGTCTACGTTGCTCCTGAGAAGATCACGGTGGAGAAGCTTGTTGCTGATCCCTCTGATGCAAGCTCAAGCAAGAATTCTGATGATAAGTGAAGTTTGGAGCAGCTTGGGTCTCTGGCAAACCTGTTTAATCGCCACATATCTTTACTTATGTCCTTTTGTGTTAAACTTTATGGTCTTTTTAGTTGGATGTTGTAGGTCATTGCGTGACCTACTTTTGCTTTTATTTCCTACGGTCTGTAATGAATCAAACCATCTTTAGAGACTGGAAGATCTTGTGTTGGAACGTGCGTGGTCTTAATTCTAAAGCGCGACAACTTGCAGTTAAGCAGAAGATAGGCGAAAGTGGATGCTCTATTATCTGTTTGCGGGAAACCAAATGCATGCATATTGACCAGTGTTTTCTTAGGAAATTTTGTTCTCGACGCTTTGATAATTTTGTGTATATGTCATCGTGTGGTGCTTCTGCTGGCCTTGTGATGATTTGGAACAATGCCTTATTCTCTAGGAAATTAATTGAAGCACGTTCTTATGGCATTATTGTGGAGTTTACCTCCACACACACATCTAAAGTCTGGACCTTAGTGTCAGTATATGGACCGTGTCAAAGCCCCACCCGTGATGATTTTGCACAGTGGTTATATAACCTGAACATACAATTTGAAGAGAAGTGGCTATTGCTTGGTGACTTTAACTTTATGCACTCTTTGGATAATCGGAATTTTCCTGGGGGTAATGTAAATGACATCTTCCTTTTCAACGAAATAATTGGTCATTTAGGGCTGGTGGAGCTGCCAATCAAAGGAAGACAATATACTTGGTCCAATATGCAAACAAATCCCCTTCTAGAGGAAATCGACTAGTTTTTCACCTTGGTTTCTTGGACGTCTGATCATCCTAATACTATGGTCATGCCTCTTGCAAGAACGGACTCAGATCATGTGCCATGTGTTGTTACGGTTGCCACCTCTATACCTAAAGCCAAAGTCTTCCATTTTGAGAATTATTGGGTGAATCTGCCAGGTTTTTTGGAATGTGGATTAGAGGTCTGGAATAAATCCACAAGGAAATGTTCTGCTGCTGGTAAACTCTCGGCCAAATTCAAAGCCCTGCGATATGCTCTTAACAGGTGGCACGTGAGTCCTTCCAAAGTTAAAGCCCTAATCATGGACTCTAATAAGGTGATACTGTATTTTGATGGTTTGGAAGAGCTCAGAGCACTTACTTGGCCAGAAATGAACTTCAGAAGGATTGTCGAACTTCATTTGGAAAAAAAATCTTCGATTGGAATTTATTTATTGGAATATGATGACCCACAAGTATAGGGGATCTATCTTAGTCCTTTCGATAAGTAAGAGTGTCGAACCCAACGAGGAGCAGAAGGAAATGATAAGCGGTTTTCAGCAAGGTATTCTCTGCAAGTACTGAAATAAGTGGTAACAGATAGTTTTGTGATAAGATAAATTGTAACGAGCAACAAGTAACAAAAGTAAATAAAGTGCAGCAAGGTGGCCCAATCCTTTTTGTAGCAAAGGACAAGCCTGGACAAACTCTTATAATAGGAAAAGTGCTCCCAAGGACACATGGGAATATCGTCAAGCTAGTTTTCATCACGTTCGTATGATTCGCGTTCAGTACTTTGATAATTTTATATGTGGGTGGACCTGTGCTTGGGTACTGCCCTTTCTTGGACAAGCATCCCACTTATGATTAACCTCTATTGCAAGCATCCGCAACTACAACAAAAGTATTAAGGTAAACCTAACCATAGCATGAAACATATGGATCCAAATCAGCCCCTTACGAAGCAACGCATAAAGTAGGGTTTAAGCTTCTGTCACTCTAGCAACCCATCATCTACTTATTATTTCCCAATGCCTACCTCTAGGCCCAAATAATGGTGAAGTGTTATGTAGTCGACATTCAAATAACACCACTAGAGGCTAGACAACATACATCTTATCAAAATATCGAACGAATACCAAATTCACATGACTACTAATAGCAAGACTTCCCCCTTGTTCTCAGGAACAAACATAATTACTCACAAAGCATATTCATGTTCATAATCAGAGGGGTAATAATATGCATAAAGGATCTGAACATATGATCTTCCACCAAATAAACCAACTAGCATCAACTACAAGGAGTAATCAACACTACTAGCAACCTACTAGCACCAATCCCGGACATGGAGACAAGAATTGGATACAAGAGATGAACTAGGGTTTGGAGATGAGATGGTGCTGGTGAAGATGTTGATGGAGATTGCCCTCTCCTGATGAGAGGAGCGTTGGTGATGACGATGGTGATGATTTCCCCCTCCCGGAGGGAAGTTTCCCCAGTAGAACAGCTCTGCATGAGCCCTAGATTGGTTCCGCCAAGGTTCCGCCTCGTGGCGGCGGAGTCTCGTCCCGAAAGGTTGCTTCTTATTTTTTCTCATCGAAAGACTTCATATAGGAGACGACGGGCGTCGGAGAGCCACTAGGGGGCCAACGAGGTAGGGGGCACGCCCAGGGGGGCCCCACCCTCGTGAGCAGGGTGTGGGCCCCCTGGCCTTCATCTTTGGCGACGATTTTTCTTTATTTATTTTAAGGTATTCCGTGGAGTTTTAGGACTTTTGGAGTTGCGTTGAATAGGCCTCCAATATTTGCTCCTTTTCCAGCCCAGAATTCCATCTGCCGGCATTCTCCCTCTTCATATAAACCTTGTAAATAAGAGAGAATAGCCATAAGTATTGTGACATAACGTGAAATAACAGCCCATAATGCAATAAATATTGTCATAAAAGCATGGTGCAAAATGGACGTATCAACTCCCCAAGCTTAGACCTCGCTTGTCCTCGAGCAAAAAGCCGATAACAATAAATATGTCCTCATGTTTAGAGGTAGAGGCGTCGATAAAAATAAAATACGGACATGAAGGCATCATGATTATTTCATAATAGCAACATATATAGATTTTGTCATATGATTACTTATGTTCAAGTGATGATCTTTTCACAAAGCCAAAGTATGAATCAGAAATCTTATTGGGCACTAACAATTATAATCTCAGTCATTGAAGCAATTACAATTTATCATAACATCAGAAAGAGTCTATGTCAGATCTTAAAAGCAAGTCCACATACTCAACTATCACTTAGTCCTTCATGATTGCTAACACTCATGGGATACTTGTGGTTATGTCAACAATAATAAATCATGCTCCCCCAAATCCAATTAGATATATATATATCATGTTCTTTCCAACATGCTGAGCTTGCCAAAGGATAAAATGAAAAAGGAAAGGTGAAGGTCACCGTGACTCTTGCATAAGGTAGAGGATAATAATAAAAGATAGGCCCTTCGCAGGGGGAAGCAGAGGTTGTCATGAGCGTTTAGGGTTGATGCACAAAATCTTAATGCAAAAGAACGTCACTTTATATTGCCCCTTGCATGTGGACCTTTATTATGCAGTCTGTCGCTTTTATTACGTCCACAACAAGTTCGTACAAAGCTTATTTCTCCGCATTAATAAGTCATGCATATTTAGAGAGGAATTTTTATTGCTTGCACCGATGACAACTTACTTGAAGGATCTTACTCAATCCATAGGTAGATATGGTGGACTCTCATGGCGAAACTGGTTTAAGGGTATTTGGAAGCACAAGTAGTATTTCTACTTGGTGCTGAGAATTTGGCTAGCATGATGGGGGAAAGGCAAGCTCAACACGTTAGAGGATCCATGACAACATACTTTATCTCAGATATAAGAAAACATAACTCGTTATGTTGTCTTCCTTGTCCAACCTCAACTCTTTAGCATGTCATATTTTAATGAGTGCTCCCAATCATAAAAGTTGTCAATGATAATATATCTATATGTGAAACCTCTCTTGCCTTATTACTTCCTATTAATTGCAACGATGACCAAAGCTATATTTGCCAACTCCCAACAACTTTTAATCATCATACTCTCTCTATGTGAAGTCATTACTTTCAATAAGATCAATATGGACTCATTGATTCTTTTTATTCTTTTCTTCTATTCACCCAAGATCATGGCAAAATAATCAAGCCCTTGACTCAACATTAATCTTTATTATATAGCTGACGGACTCGATTACAAAGAAGGACCGTAAAGCAAAACTCAAAACTAGATCATGCCATGACTTTATTCTACTAAATCAGGATACTACTAATAGGATCGAACTAAGAAAAACGGTAAAGATAGGAGTTGTGATGGTGATACAATACCAGGGCACCTCCCCCAAGCTTGGCAGTTGCCAAGGGGAGTGCCCATACCCATGTGATTAAGTCCTCGGAGGTGATGGAGGCGGTGATGATGACGGTGGATAATCACACATCGAGCGTAAAAGTTCCTCCAACTTGCGGATAATGCCCTTGAGCCCAGCAATATGATCCTTCAACAAAATATTCTCCTGTGTGAGATACTTGTTCTGTATACGGGCTAACTCAATCATCTTGAAGGCTTCAATCTCTGTTGGAGTGAAAAGGTTAGGTAAAGGTTGAGGGATGCTTTCTTCTTTCACCACCGGAGCTAGCACCTCCATGGCCTTCTTGATCCTTTCATCCTTGTTGATCTCTTATGGTTCCTCTCTTTTCAACTCTATCTTCAATAGCCAAGCATCCTTCTATTCATTGTTGGAGGAGGGAGAAGTCATGGTGCTCTAAATCTGCAACAGAAATAGCTCGAAATAAAAACATAGGAGATTTGCGTGATACGAGAGTCAAAACCTTTGGGAGTATATATAATGAATTTTTACCGACCAAAATACGTATCGTGCAATGAAACAGAGTCCGGAGGGCACACGAGGTGCTCACGAGGTAGGGGGGCGCGCCCTCCACCCTCGTGGAGGCCTCGTGTCCTCCCCGGACTGCTACTTATTTTTCTATTTTTCTAAATATTCCAAAACAGAGAAATATTGCCTTAAAAATTGTTTTGGAGTCGGTTTACTTACCGTACCACATACCTATTCCTTTTCGGGGTCTGGAACGTTCTGGAAAGTGTCCCTTATGTATTCCTCCGGGGTTACGGTTTCAATGATATTAGTTTCAACATTTATAGGATTACCTGAGATATAGTGTTTGATCCTTTGACCGTTTACCACCTTCGGATTTGTGCCTGCGAAGTTGTTGATTTTTATGGCACCGGAACGATAGACCTCCTCGATAACGTAGGGACCTTCCCATTTAGAGAGAAGTTCTCATGCAAAAATCTTAAACGAGAGTTGTATAGCAATACATAATCACCTAAAACTCACGCTTTTGTATCCTTTTGTCATGCCATCTCTTAACCTTTTCTTTAAACAACTTGGCATTTTCATAAGCTTGGGTTCTCCATTCATCAAGTGAGCTAATATCAAATAACCTTTTCTCACCGGCAAGTTTGAAATCATAGTTGAGCTCTTTAATAGACCAATATGCCTTATGTTCTAGTTCGAGAGGTAAGTGCCAAGCTTTTCCATAGACCATTTTGTACGGAGACATACCCATAGGATTTTTATATGCAGTTCTATAGGCCCATAATGCATCATCAAGTTTCTTGGACCAATTCTTCGTAGACCTATTGACAGTCTTTTGCAAAATTAATTTGAGCTCTCTATTGCTCAATTCTACTTGACCGCTAGACTGCGGGTGATAAGGAGATGCAATCCTATGATTAACGTCATATTTAGCAAGCATTTTACGGAAAGCACCATGAATAAAGTGTGAACCACCATCGGTCATTAAATATATAGGGACTCCAAACCTAGGAAAGATAACTTCCTTAAGCATTTTAATAGAAGTGTTATGATCATCACTACTAGTTGGAATAGCTTCTACCCACTTAGTAACGTAATCAACAACAACTAAAATATGTGTGTATCCATTAGAGGCAGGAAAAGGTCCCATATAATCAAAGCCCCAAACATCAAATGGTTCAATAACAAGTGAACAGTTCATAGGCATTTCTTGACGTCTACTAATATTACCAATTCTTTGACATTCATCGCAAGACAAAACAAACTTACGGGCATCCTTGAAGAGAGTAGGCCAATAAAAACCAGGTTGCAAAACCTTATGTGCAGTTCTATCTCCAGCATGGTGTCCTCCATAAGCTTCAGAGTGACACTTGCGTAGGATATGTTCCTGTTCATGCTCAGGTATACAATGTCTAATGACACCATCTACTCCTTTATAAAGATGTGGGTCATCCCAAAAGTAATGTCGCAAGTCATAGAAAAACTTTTTCTTTTGTTGGTATGTGAAGCTAGGTGGTATAAATTTAGCGACAATATAATTAGCATAATCAGCATACCATGGAGTGCTATGAGAAGTGCTTATGCCATTTAATCGTTCATCAGGAAAGTTATCATCAATAGGTAGTGGGTCATCAAGAACATTCTCTAACCTAGATAAGTAGTCTGCCACGGGGTTCTCAGCTCCTTTTCTATCAATAATATGTAAATCAAATTCTTGCAGCAGGAGAACCCATCTAATAAGTCTAGGTTTTGCATCTTTCTCTTCCATAAGATATTTAATAGCAGCATGATCTGTGTGAATAGTTACTTTAGAATCAACAATATAGGGTCTGAATTTATCACAAGCAAATACAACTGTTAAAAGTTCCTTTTCGGTAGTAGCATAATTTCTTTGAGCATTGTCTAGAGTCTTACTAGCATAATGGATAACATTTAAATTCTTATCAACTCTTTGCCCTAGAACAACACCTACAGCATAATCACTAGCATCACACATAATTTCAAAGGGTAAATTCCAATCAGGTGGCTGAACAAGAGGTGCAGAGACTAATGCTTTCTTAAGTATTTCAAATGCTTCTACACAATCATCGTCAAAAACAAATGGTACATCTTTTTGTAACAAATTAGTCAGAGTTCGAGAATTTTTTGAGAAGTCCTTAATGAACCTCTTATAAAATCCGACGTGACCAAGGAAACTTCTTATACCTTTGATGTCCTTGGGACATGGCATCTTTTCAATAGCATCAACCTTGGCCTTATCAACTTCAATACCTCTTTCAGAAACTTTGTGCCCCAAGACAATACCTTCATTAACCATAAAGTGGCACTTTTCCTAATTCAAGACAAGATTAGTTTCTTCACATCTCTGCAAAACTCGAGCAAGATTGCTCAAGCAATCATCAAAAGAGGAACCATAGACGGAAAAGTCGTCCATGAAAACCTCACAAATCTTTTCGCAAAAGTCAGAGAATATAGCCATCATGCATCTTTGAAAGGTAGCAGGTGCATTACATAAACCGAAAGGCATACGTCTATAAGCAAAAGTACCAAAAGGGCATGTAAAAGTAGTCTTTGATTGATCCTTAGCTGACACAGGTATTTGAGAGAAACCAGAATAACCATCTAGAAAGCAATAATGTGTATGTTTGCATCATCTTTCTAGCATTTGATCAATAAAAGGTAAGGGGTAATGATCTTTCTTAGTAGATTTATTTAACTTATGGAAATCAATTACCATCCTATAACCTGTGATAATTCTTTGCGGAATGAATTCATCTTTATCAGTAGGGACAACAGTAATACCTCCCTTCTTAGGGACACAATGGACATGACTTACCCACTGACTATCAACAATGGGATAAATTATACCTGCCTCCATAAGCTTGAGTATTTCCTTTCTTACTACTTCTTTCATTTTAGGATTCAAACGTCGTTGAGGATCACAAACTGGTTTGGCATCAGCTTACAAATTTATTTTATGTTGACATAGAGTGGAACTGATGCCCTTAAGATCATCCAGAGTATATCCAATAGCGGCATGGTGCTTCTTCAGAGTTTTCAATAATCTTTCTTCTTCATGCTCTGAAAGGTTAACACTAATAATAACAGGATATATTTTCTTTTCATCAAGATAAGCATATTTAAGATTATCAAGCAATGGTTTAAGCTCAAACACGGGATCACCCTTGGGTGGAGGAGGATCCCCTAGGATTTCAACAGGCAAATTGTGTTGCAGAATAGGTTCCTATTTAAAGAATACTTCATCTATTTCCCTTCTTTCATTCATGAACATATTATTTTCATGATCTAGCAAATAGTGTTCTAAAGGATCACTAGGAGGTACGGCAATAGAAGCAAGACCAATAATTTCATCCTTACTAGGCAATTCTTCCTCACGATGTTGTTTACTAAATTTAGAGAAATTAAACTCATGAACCATATCATCCAAGCCAACAGTAACAACATTCTTTTTGCAGTCTATCTTAGCATTAACAGTATTCAAGAAGGGTCTACCAAATATAATGGGACAAAAGCTATCTTGTGGAGAACCAAGAACAAGAAAATCAGCGGGCTATTTGGTTTTTCCACACAAGACTTCGACATCTCTAACAATTCCCACTGCAGATATAGTATCTCTATTGGCAAGTTTAATTGTAACATCAATATCTTCTAACTCAGCAGGTGCAATATCATGCATAATTTCTTTGTATAAGTCAATGGGTATAACACTAGCACTAGCACCCACATCACACAAGCCATGATAACAATGATCTCCTATTTTAACAGAAATAACAGGCACGCCTACCACAGGTCTATGTTTATCTCTAGCACAAGGTTTAGCAATTCTTGCAGTTTCACCCTGGAATTGAATAACATGCCCATCGATATTATCAGACAAGAGATCTTTAACAATAGCAATATTAGGTTCTACTTTGACTTGCTAAGGAGGTGTATAAGTTCTAATATTGCTTTTACGAACAACAGTTGAAGCTTTAGCATGATCCTTCATTCTAACAGGGAAAGGTGGTTTCTCAACATAAGAAGTGGGAATAGTAGGATCATTATAAGTGACAGTCTTTTCTTCAACTTTAATAGGTGCAACTACTTTTACTTCTATGGGAGGATGATATTTAAACCACTTCTCCTTGGGGAGATCAACATAAGTAGCAAAAGATTCATAGAAAGAAGCTACTATCTCAGAGTCAAGTCCATATTTAGTGCTAAACTTACGGAAAATATCGGTATCCATAAAAGATTTAACACAATCAAACTTATGTGTCATACCTGACTCCTTACCTTCGTCGAGGTCTGAATCTTCAGAGTTGCGTTTAATTCTATCCAATAAATTCCATCTGAATTCAATAGTCTTCATCATAAAAGAGCCAGCACAAGAAGTATCGAGCATGGTGCGATTGTTATCAGAAAGCCGAGCATAAAAACTTTGAATAATCACTTCTCTTGCGAGCTCATGATTGGGGCATGAATATAACATTGATTTAAGCCCCCCCCCCCCCCAAGCTTGAGCGATGCTTTCTCCTTAGCGAGGCCAAAAATTATATATATAATTGTGATCACGATGAACAAGATGCATAGGGTAATACTTTTGATGAAATTCCAATTTCAATCTTTTATAATTCCATGATCTCATATCATCACATAGCCTGTACCATGTCAATGCGTCTCCCTTCAAAGATAAAGGGAAGGCCTTCTTCTTAACAACATAGTCGGGTATACCTGCAAGCTTAAATAGTCCACAAACATCATCCACATAGCGTAGATGTTCATCAGGATGCTTTGTTCCATCTCCTGTAAAAGTGTTAGCTAGCAGTTTTTCCATCAAACCCGAAGGAATCTCAAAAGGAGTTTCATTTTCAATAGGTTCAGTAGGTTGAGTAGGTTGAGGAGCAACTCTTTGCTCTACTGGACGGGGTGAAGATACCCCGAACAAGCCCCTCAGACAATTACTTTCCATAGTAACAAGTGACAGAAAATTTCAGCACACTAAATAAATTTTTCCTTACCAAATTCCACCTACCAAAGGCGCTTCTCTCCCCGGCAACGGCGCCACAAAATAGTCTTGATGACCCCCAAGTATAGGGGATCTATCGTAGTCCTTTAAATAAGTAAAAGTGTCGAACCCAACGACGAGCAGAAGGAAATGATAAGCGGTTTTCAGCAAGGTATTCTCTGCAAGTACTGAAATAAGTGGTAACAGATAGTTTTGTGATAAGATAAACTGTAACAAGCAACATGTAACAAAAGTAAATAAAGTGCAGCAAGGTGGCCCACTCCTTTTTGTAGCAAAGGACAAGCCTGGACAAACTCTTATAATAGGAAAAGCGCTCCCGAGGACACATGGGAATATCGTCAAGCTAGTTTTCATCACGTTCATATGATTCGCATTCGGTACTTTCATAATTTGATATGTGGGTGGACCGGTGCTTGGGTACTGCCCTTACTTGGACAAGCATCCCACTTATGATTACCTCTATTGCAAGCATCCGCAACTACAACAAAAGTATTAAGGTAAACCTAACCATAGCATGAAACATATGGATCCAAATCTGCCCCTTACGAAGCAACGCATAAAGTAGGGTTTAAGCTTCTGTCACTCTAGCAACCCATCATCTAATTATTACTTCCCAATGCCTTCCTTTAGGCCCAAATAATGGTGAAGTGTTATGTAGTCGACATTCACATAACACCACTAGAGGCTAGACAACATACATATTATCAAAATATCGAACGAATACCAAATTCACATGACTACTAATAGCAAGACTTCCCCCTTGTCCTCAGGAACAAACATAATTACTCACAAAGCATATTCATGTTCATAATCAGAGGGGTAATAATATGCATAAAGGATCTGAACATATGATCTTCCACCAAATAAACCAACTAGCATCAACTACAAGGAGTAATCAACACTACTAGCAACCTACTAGCACCAATCCCGGACTTGGAGACAAGAATTGGATACAAGAGATGAACTAGGGTTTGGAGATGAGATGGTGCTGGTGAAGATGTTGATGGAGATTGCCCTCTCCCGATGAGAGGAGCGTTGGTGATGACGATGGTGATGATTTCCCCCTCCCGGAGGGAAGTTTCCCCGGTAGAACAGCTCTGCAGGAGCCCTAGATTGGTTCCGCCAAGGTTCCGCCTCATGGCGGCGGAGTCTCGTCCCGAAAGGTTGCTTCTTATTTTTTCTCATCGAAAGATTTCATATAGGAGACGATGGGCGTCGGAGAGCCACCAGGGGGCCCACAAGGTAGGGGGGCACGCCCAGGGGGGCCCCACCCTCGTGAGCAGCGTGTGGCCCCCCTGGCCTTCATCTTTGGCGACGATTTTTCTTTATTTATTTTAAGGAATTCCGTGGAGTTTCAGGACTTTTGGAGTTGCGTAGAATAGGCCTCCAATATTTGCTCCTTTTCCAGCCCAGAATTCCAGCTGCCGGCATTCTCCCTCTTTATATAAACCTTGTAAAATAAGAGAGAATAGCCATAAATATTGTGACATAACATGAAATAACAGCCCATAATGCAATAAATATTGTCATAAAAGCATGATGCAAAATGGACGTATCAGAATAGCGATGCACCATCCACTACAAAAAAAAGACACATCCGTGACATTTTGGGCCGAACGAACTTTTTCCTGTCATACATATGACAGTTCTATGACGATAATTGTGACAAAACCCGGTATCATCATAGATGTGGTGGGCTCCTACTTCTATGACAAATAATCTTGACAGAAAATGGGCTTTTCGTCCTGGGCGGGCCGGAGAGGCAGCTGCATGACATTCTTTGGGCCGTCCATGACGGAAAAAACCGTGGTAGAAGCGAGGGGGAGGAAAATTTCGGGGAGTTGCCGGTTACGGTGGGAGGTCGGGGGCCGAGCGATGCGCGTTTCTCTCGTACACGTGCGAGCCGTTGGCTCTAACTGAACCCGAGCGAGGCGTTGGGCTCTAACTGAACCCGAGCGATTGCACTTCAGGCTATGCGTTACTGAACCCGAGCGATCGATCGATGGCTTTTAACTGAACCGGATGTAGCGATTCCTTCGCTACTGCTGCTAACTGAAGCCGATCTACTGGATGAACAGTGACCGTTGCGGGGAGGGGGGGGGGTTGGATGAACAGTGAGCGGTGGTGTTGCCTCTAGATGAACAGGACCCCGTGGTGTGGAGGGCTGGATGAACAGTAGACGGTGGAGGGGTGGTTGAACAGGACCCCGTGGTGTGGAGGGCTGGATGAACAGTAGACGGTGGAGGGCTGGATGAATAGTAGACAGTGGAGGGGTGGTTGAACAGTAGCCGATGGAGTAGCGCGCGGTGGAGGCTGGATGAACATGTGCCCGTGGAGGCTGGAGGAGGTCGACGGTAGCCCGTGGACGCTGGAGCAGGTCGACGGTGGAGATGAACAGTATCCCGTGGAGTCCCATTTTGCGGTACGCCACACCCCTCCCGATGAAAAGGACCCCCGTTTCGACCGTAGCACTCCAACAAAAATCCGTTTCGTCCGTTTTGCGGTACGCCACACCCCTCCCGATCAACATGACCCCCGTTTCAACCGTAGCGCTCCAACACAAGTCCGTTTCGTCCGTTTTGCGGTACGCCACACCCCTCCCGATCAACAGGACCCCTGTTTTGACCGTAGCGCTCCAACACAAGTCCATTTCGTCCGTTTTGCGGTACGCCACACCCCTCCTGATCAACATGACCCCTGTTTCGACCGTAGGAGGTCCGTTTCCTCCATTTTGCGGAACGCCACACCACTCCCGATCAATAGGACCCCGTTCCGAATGTAGGAGGTTTGTTTCCTTATGCCAGGCCTCGTTTCCATCGCCTGTTCCGTCCAAGCCCTCCCGATGAACACGACCACGTATTCTATTCCGACCCAGCCGGTTGGCTCCCCATGAACACGACGACGATGCTGTTTCTCCGTTCCGACCCAACCATGTACGTATGCGCGAGTAGGTGTTCGAGACCCTGCCCGTATGTACGTACGTGGCCGTATTTTCTTTCTTGCACCCTCACCGCTGTACGTACGTGTACATGCTACGTGCACGCCTCTACTACGACACGTGCGCGCCTCTACTACGACACGTGCGCGCCTCTACAATGACCAGTATGTACGTACACGTTCGCGACCAGAATGACAACCCTACCTACGCTTCGACCAGGTGGGTCCGACTGTCAGGCACTTCCTTGCATGTGAAGATGTAGCTGGTGGGTCCTAGCAGTCAGGGGGGCGAATCATTTTTTTTGCCCGGACGCACTTCCTTGCGTGCGAAGATGTAGCTGGTGGGTCCCAGCAGTCAGGGGGAAATGTTTTTTTATGAAATACGGTGGCCCGTCCAATGGGTCCCCGCTGTCAGGTGGAGGAATACTTATTTTCCATGTAATAAGGAGGCACTTCCTTGTTGTGGCCATGGACCAAGCTGTCAGCCTCTCCACGTACAATCCACGTCCGATGGAAGTTAATCCTTGACCATGTTGACCACGCCACGCCGAGAGCACCAGGGCGGTGGACGACGACGAGGCCTAGGAAGAGGACGATGCAGCCGGAGAAGATGCGGCAGTGGATGCACACGCGTAGAGGAGTACGAGGGTTCACTGGTTCGCTGTGGTGTGAGGCTGCCATTGCCGCAGAATAACAGGGGGTGTGGGTGACTAGAGGGATGGCCTGGCCTGCGGTGGGAGTAGTAGGGAGCGGTGAGGCCTCCGCCGCATCGCAGCCGGCCACGGGAGGCAGGAGCACGAGGCACGACCGGTGCTGGTTTGGGCAGCTGGAGCAAGAAGACCAGAGGTTGAAGAAGCACTACGACCATTGGATGGACATTGTACGGTCACTGGAGCTAGAATCGTGCATATTGACTAAGTTGACAAAGCCCTCCGTCCCCGTCAACTTAGTAGGCCCACAAGTCAGCCTGCCACTATACTGGGTCCCAGCTAACAGGGGGAGTGTTGGTGTCAAAACCGGCGGATCTCGGGTAGGGGGTCCCGAACTGTGCGTCTAGGCGGATGGTAACAGGAGACAAGGGACACGATGTTTTTACCCAGGTCCGGGCCCTCTCGATGGAGGTAAAACCCTACTCCTGCTTGATTAATATTGATAATATGGGTAGTACAAGAGTAGATCTAGCGCGAGATTAGAGAGGCTAAACCCTAGAAGCTAGCCTATGGTATGATTGTTGTTCGTCCTACGGCCTAAACCTCTCCGGTTTATATAAACACTGGAGAGGGCTAGGGTTACATAAAGTCGGTTACAATGGGAGGAGATCTACATATCGTATCATCAAGCTTGCCTTCCATGCCAAGGAAAGTCCTATCCGGACACGGGACGAAGTCTTCAATCTTGTATCTTCATAGTCCGGGAGTCCGGCCAAAGGTCATAGTCCGGCTATCCAGACACCCGCTAATCCAGGACTCCCTAAGTAGCCCCTGAACCAGGCTTCAATGACGACGAGTCCGGTGTGCAAGTTGTCTTCGGCATTGCAAGGCGGGTTCCTCCTCCGAATACTTCATAGAAGATGTTTGAACACAAGGACAGTGTCTGGCTCTGCAAAATAGTTTCCACATACCACCATAGAGAGAATAATATTCGCACAAATCTAATCTACTGACGTAGTCCATAGCGTGACATCATGCCACATCCAAGCCTTTATTCGAATCGTTTTACTATCCCACCTGAGCGTGTCTAGCGAGGCAGTTTCCTTGGCACGTCTTGTCAAAGCAGAGATTGTGTCCCCTTATTCCGGGATTCTCATCAATACAGGCATGGGTAACTCAACCGCGCCATTAATCGCGACGCTTGGGAGATAAGCGAGTTTTATTTGGCTAGTGGGGGCACATGATTTCGGCCGCCCATATAAGGGGATAAGGATCCACCCTTTCCATCTACGCCTTCTTCCTCCCTTGCTTATCCATTTCCGTGCACTCAAGCTCCAGCACCCAAGTCTACACTTCCCACCTCAACCTTCTCCAATCATGTCCGGAGCGGGAGGCAAGTGGATGGCCTCCTCCGTTACGGAGGGGCAAATCAAGAAGTTGAGGAAAGCCGGATACTTGTCCAACGACATCGCACACCGGCTCCCAGATGAGGGGCAGCTCATCCCCACCCCCAGGCCCCATGAGAGGGTCGTGTTTCTCCCCCATTTCCTCCGCGGACTGGGCTTTCCTCTTCACCCATTTGTCCGGGGGCTCATGTTCTACTACGGCATGGATTTCAACGATCTGGCCCCGAACTTCATCCTCAACATCTCGGCGTTTATTGTCGTGTGTGAGGTCTTCCTCCGCATCTAGCCCCACTTCGGCTTATGGCTGAAGACTTTCAATGTCAAGCCGAAGGTTGTGGGCGACCGACAAGCGGAGTGCGGAGGCGCCATGGTGGGCAAGATGGCTAACGTCACATGGCTCGAGGGCTCCTTTGTGGAAACCATCAAAGGGTGGCAATCGGGGTGGTTCTACATCACCGAGCCCGTGACCCTGAATGGGCAGCGGCCCCCGAGTTCCGATCTGGCATCCCCACGCGGCTCACCTCATGGAAAGAGATGGGCCTGTCGTGGGGTAATTCGGAAGAGGCGACCGGACTCCAAACCCGCGTCCAGAACCTCATGGACAAGAAGGTTAAACTCGTCAACGTAGTTCAGGTCATGCTCTTCCGCCGGGTCCTGCCGTGTCAACAACGGGCTTTTAATTTGTGGGAATTCGACCCGGCTCAGCACCAAACTCTGTCCAGGCTCTTCGACACAACGCACGAAGATGCTTGGAAGGTGCTTTTCAAGAGCTCCGAGGTTCCACCCTCCCACTACCGAGGATCGCGGATTCTGCGCGAAGCGCCAAGCCAGCGCGGTAAGCTCAGTTTACCCATTACAGGGTAATTGTTTTTCATAGTTTGACTCTATGCGGGATCTAAACTCCCATTCCTTTAACAGGACTGGCAGAAGAAGGCAGGACAGATCGACTGTCCGGCTCCTTTGCCCGAAGGCCCAACAGACGCCCGCTTGGCAAAGCTGCTGGTTCCGGCACCTCACGTGGTGCCGGAGAAGAAGGCCAAGAAGAAGGCCACGGGAACTCGAAGGAGCTCCCAGCGCCTGGTGGTGTCGGACTCATTGCCCGAAGACCCCAAAGCGCACTCATCCTCTGAAGACGAGGAGGAGGAAGAAGAAGCCTCTCCCCCTCCAGCGGGGGGAGGAAAGAAAAGAAAGGCCGCCCCAACTGGGGAGGCCGGAGGGTCCAAGAAGGGGAAGACCCTTCTTCCGGACTACGCTTCCGACGCCGCCGACGGCGGAGAGGAGTGTCCATCCAGGGCCAAGCCCCTGGCCAAATGGTAAGTATCCGGATACTAGAATAGTTCATGGCGTTCCTTTATTTGCACAGTACCTCTGACGCCGAATATAATCATGCAGTCCGCCCAAGGCTCAGCTCGAAGATTCATCGAGCGGCTCCTTGGATTCGTCGAATGTGAATAGTCTTTCACTGCCGACGGCTACCTCCCCCCACCCTACGGACGAAGCCGAGGCGGAGTCCCGAAAGGGGCTGAGCCAGGAGGAGGTAGGAGGAGGTGGTCTTGGAGGCGCAACAAGGCGACCTCCCAGACTCCAGGCCCGAAGGGGATAAAACCCTGGAGGGATCTAAGTCTGGCCCTGGGCCAGACACCGCACCAGATCCTTCAGTGGTTTCGGAGTCCGGTAGGCGGCCCCTTCGCAAGAAGGGCAAGCCTACAAAGCCGGCAGCCTCCGTCCAACCGGAGGCGCCGGACAATTTGCTGGAGGTCCTTAACGGCGCCTCCATCAACGAGGAGCACCGCACTGTTATGAGTGCGGTGATCGAGAAGGTTCAGTCCGCCAAGAGCGGGCTGACAAAAGCCGGTGCCAGCCTTCTAACAGGCTTTGAGGTATGTATTTTAAAACATGTAAGCATGTTACCGCATAGACAGTATCCCTTGATGCTCAGTTTGGTGTTCGGAAAGAAAAGCCAGACTGAGGATCTAAAAATATATACGCAGGAGTCTAACAGAAATATGTCAATATGGGAATGCAGGCTGCGCTGCTGACCTCTGCCGCACTGACTGCGGAGGTCGATGCATTGAAGCAGAGCCTCGAGCGGTCCGAGAACGAGCTCGGCCTTGCCAAGAAGCAGCTCGAGGACTGGGAAGGTAGGTAGTGCCTTATGTAAATATATATAAAAATACCTGGTTGCAAATAATGACAGGACCAACGTGAATGTTACAGGGGCCACAACCAAGGTGGCGACCCTGAAGGAAGCGATGTCCAAGGCCGAAGACAATGTGGCCATGGAGCGCACCGAGCGAGAGAAACAAGAGGCGCGGGTGGCGGAGGTGCGGCAAGAGCTCGATGCTCTCGTGAAGAAACACGAGAGTTTAGAGCTTGACTCAAAGACGCGAGAGTCCGAGCTTGCCTCGGCGCTTGAAAGCGCCAAGTCTGCCAAGGCCGAAGCCCAAAAAGCCCTCCAGGAGATTGAGGCGATGAAAAAGATAGCGGCGGGTAAGGTATTCTTTATGCAAAGCAAGCATGTGAAAGTGAATTATGTGTTACTTACCCGAATCCGGAGCTCTCAGGAGCATTCGTAGATCTGCCCCGCAGTGTGTCCGCCGCCGCCGCATTCTACCGAGCCAAAGAAGGGAGCTCGATGGAGAAGGTGTTCTGGTCCCAGTATGCTGAGGCCGAACGCCCGGTGCCCTTGAGCGACCAGCTGAAGCAGGTGGTCGAGCTCCATAAGGTGGCCGAACAAGCCATGAACGGCCTTATAGGCCGGCTGTGGCCTGGGGAGGTCCTGCTTGAGAGCTACTTCAGGCTGGTGAGGCGGCTGGTGGATGCCTGTCAGCGGCTTGAAATCATCAAGTGCTCCGTATGCATCGAAGGCGCTCGTAGGGCTTTTGCCCGTGCTAAAGTGCACTGGGGCAAGTTGGATGCTGAGAAGCTGGTGATAGAAGGGCCACCGGAGGGGAAGGAGAATCGCAGGCCCGAGATGTATTATGAGGGCATCCTGAAGGGTGCCCGCCTTGTGGCGAATGAATTTACCAGGGATGTAATTTTTGAGTAAACTCGCTCGTGTTTATCCTGTGCGCTGAAAACTTGTTCATATGCACTAAGCAATGCCTTTTGAATTTAAAATATTACCTTCTGTGCGGCCGTTTATTAAATCTGAGAGATGCAAGTCGTCGGCTTCTACCCCCGTGCCATGAGTGCTGGGGTGTTCGGGATAAACCTAAGCGCTCTTGTTCCCATTCTTGGGTCCGTCGAGGAAGGCGCTCAGCACAACGAACAAGGCAATCAGACTTATAATGCTTTATCACTCTCACTTAGCCATAGAATTCTATAATTTTAAATTTCTGCGAAGCCCCTAGTATTCGGAAGACCGAGTTCGGGGCGCTATCCACGCCTAGGCCGGACAAAGCCACCTCCTCGCTCTAAGCGGCATAAGTCTTTAAGGACTCGAAAAACCTCGCGAACAGCGACCGGCTCTCGCCCTATCATGACAGTCAATTTTAGCTTTCTCTACGGAGGTGTTAACCCAACTCAACTGGGGCACAATCGCAGTAGTTCTCCCAGTGCTACCTTAGCCGATATAGCGGAACGTAAGGTACCAAAACATGGGAGCCGGGCAAACCCAATATTGACCCAAGACATGATTCGGAGCCGATGCATATAATGCTATAAGTTCGGGGTGCTGCACTCATGAGAGTGTTCGGTCTTCTCACACCGTATTTTGGGGAATTTAAGCCCCTGGTGTATTGGCCGTACTAAAGTGTGCGGTTGCATAATGTCATAGCTGAACATATGTACATAAAAATGAATGCAATAATAGAAAAGAGCTATGTATTGTTTATTAGAAGGCTGCTAAGAAAGCAGAACGATACAAATAGTGGGATTGGCAAGAGATGGGATTATTTGACATGTCCCCCTCCAGGGGAAAGCTGCGAAACTTTAAGTAAGACAGGTATTTAGCTCGTTATAGAGTCCACCTGGACGTTCGACGTGGCTTGCTGTCTCCCTGGCTATTGCATCATGTGTTCGGCGATTGTATTGCCGGACAGGTCTTCCGAATAGTGGAGTCCTGAAAGTAAAAAAAGAAAAATCACAAAAATCGGGAGCCCCTAGTGCGGTTGAGCCGCATTCTGGGCGTGTCGTGGTTGTGCCCCTCCCCTTATTCCCATGGTATTTCCAGAGCGTAATTATGTACGCGTGGTATTGGTTTCTCGATCTCGCAAGGGCTAGGGTTGGGGCCGCACTGCTATGCTAGCTTGGAACGTGCCTGGCGGTCTTGTTGTAGACTATTTCGGGCGCGCTTGACGGTGTCCAGACGCTTAACAGCCGTACTGGAGAATTGCCTTGAGAGGCTACTTTGTACTTCCGTCGTGAGGTCCGCCGTGTGATCCTCTGTTCGGAGAGAGCGTTCGGTGTTTGCATTGACCGTAATGACTCCGCGAGGCCCTGGCATCTTGAGCTTGAGATATGCGTAGTGCGGCACCGCATTGAACTTTGCAAATGCGGTTCATCCGAGCAGAGCGTGATAGCCACTGCGGAACGGGACTATGTCGAAGATTAACTCCTCGCTTCGGAAATTATCCGGGGATCCGAAGACCACTTCGAGTGTAACTGAGACTGTACAGCTGGCCTCTACACCTGGTATGACGCCTTTAAAGGTCGTCTTTGTGGGTTTAATCCTTGAGGGATCTATGCCCATTTTCCGCACTGTATCCTGATAAAGCAGGTTCAGGCTGCTGCCGCCGTCCATGAGGACTCTAGTGAGGTGAAATCCGTCAATGATTGGGTCTAGGACCAATGCGGCGAATCCGCCGTGACGAATGCTAGTGGGGTGGTCCCTTCGATCAAAAGTGATCGGGCAGGAGGACCATGGGTTGAACTTTGGGGCGACTGGCTCCAACGCATATACGTCCCTGAGCGCACGCTTCCGTTCCCTTTTGGGGATGTGGGTTGCGTATATCATGTTCACCGTCCGCACTTGTGGGGGAAAGCCCTTCTGTCCTCTGTTGTTCGGCGGCCGGGGCTCCTCCTCGTCATCGCTATGCAGCCCCTTGTCTCTGTTTTCGGCACTTAACTTGCCTGCCTGCTTGAACACCCAACAATCCCTGTTGGTGTGATTGGCTGGTTGTTCGGGGGTGCCGTGTATCTGGCACGAGCGATCGAGTATCCGGTCTAAACTGGACGGGTCCGGAGTATTTCTTTTGAATGGCTTTTTCCGCTGACCGGGTTTAGAGCCTCTGAATCCGGCATTAACTGCCGTATCCTCAGTGTTGTCGCCGTTAATGCGGCGCTTGTGCTTGTTGCGACGCGACCTGCCATTGTTGTCCTTGGTATCCGAATTACCAGGGCTCTTGGTCATGTTATTGCTACGAGCTAGCCAGCTGTCTTCTCCCGCGCAAAAGCGGGTCATGAGTGTCGTGAGGGCTGCCATGGATTTCGGCTTTTCCTGTCCTAGGTGCCGGGCAAGCCATTCGTCTCGGATGTTATGCTTGAAGGCTGCGAGGGCCTCTGCGTCCGGACAGTCGACTATTTGATTTTTCTTGGTTAGGAACCGTGTCCAGAATTGTCTGGCCGATTCCTCTGGCTGCTGAATTATGTGGCTTAGGTCATCGGCGTCTGGTGGTCGCACATAGGTGCCCTGGAAATTGTCAAGGAATGCGGATTCCAGGTCCTCCCAGCAACCAATTGACTCTGCTGGCAAGCTGTTAAGCCAATGCCGAGCGGGTCCTTTAAGCTTGAGTGGGAGGTATTTGATAGCGTGTAGATCATCACCACGGGCCATGTGGATATGAAGGAGATAATCCTCGACCCATACCGCAGGATCTGTTGTGCCATCGTATGATTCGATGTTTATGGGTTTAAAACCCTCGGGGATTTGATGATCCATCACTTCATCTGTGAAGCATAGTGGGTGTGCGGCACCTCTGTACTGGGCTATATCACGACGTAGCTCGGATGAGCTTTGTCTGTTGTGTTCGGCCTGGACGTATTTGCCATATCTGACGTGACGGTTATCGTCACGTGTCGTGGGGCGCCCACGCGATCCGTAGATCGATCTTGTTTGCCTTGCCTTGTCCTCCAATATGTCTCGCAGGTCCGACACGTTTCCCCATCCTTGGTACTTTTTGAGTGGCGCCGGGGTGCGGCTTGAGTTGAGGGCCGAAAGGCTTCTCTGTCGTGGCAACGGGGTGGCCGATCGGCTGCATCATACGCTGGTGATGTAGGTTTAGTTGCTTCCTCCTCTAGTTGGGGTAGCAGCCTACGCTTTGGGTAGCTCTTGGAGGGGCGTTCGAGTTTGTACTCTTCGGCAGCGAGGACTTCCGTCCATCTGTCGGCTAGCAAGTCTTGGTCTGCTCTAAGCTGCTGCTGTTTTCTCTTGAGGCTGCTTGCCGTGTCCATGAGCCTGCGTTTGAAATGCTCTTGTTCGACGGGGACCTCAGGCACGACAAATTCATCATCGTCGAGGCTTGCTTTGTCTTCAGAGGGAGGCATGTAATTATCGTCCTCGACATCTCTGTCTGCCGCTCTCTCATGAGGGCTGGCTTCTCCATCCTCCTGCGCTGAATCCTGCCGGAGGGGGTTGTCTTCGGCACTGTCCGGGGTGTTATTGTCTCTGATGCTGGACTCACCGTTTTTGCTTTGGCAGGATTTAGAGTGGCGCCGCTGACGCCGGCGCTTAGGCTGTTTCTTGGAGGGGTCATCCTCCATTGTTCCATCGCCATCCCCTTCTTTTGGGGTGTCCACCATGTATATTTCGTATGACGAGGTGGCTTTCCAGTGCCCTATAGGCGCTGGTTCATGGTCGTCTCCTTCATTGGCGTCCATACCGTCGATGTCTTCGAAGTCAAAGTCGAGCATGTCGGTTAAATCGTCGACAGTTGCTACGAAGTGGGTGCTGGGTGGGTTTTGAATTTCTTCGTCGTCCACACCCCAACCTTGCTGACCATAGTCCGGCCAGGGCTCTCCTGATAAAGAGAGAGACTTTAGTGAATTCAGGATGTTGCCAAAGGGCGAGTGTTGAGAAATGTCCGCGGCGGTGAACTCCATGATCGGAGCCCAATTGGGTTCGATCGGGAGGGGTGCGGAATATTCGGAGTCCGGAAAGGAGTCCGGCACCTTGGAGTCACGAGCTCCACGAAGGACAAGATTGGTGTTCGGCTCGATTGCCGTAGAGATTGCAGCCCCCGAGGCGGCGTCTAGCCACCCGTCCTCGACTGGCGCAGTCGGCTTCGAGCTAAGGGTCGGAGCGGACACCTGAGCGGCGCTCTGGGCACTGTCCGGCGACAGAGCTAGATCATGCCCATCGTGACAGTGCGGCACGCTCGGCTGTGGCTCGAATCCGTCGAAGATCAAGTCTCCACGGATGTCAGCCGTGTAGTTTAAACTTCCAAATTTGACCTGATGGCCAGGGGCGTAGCTTTCGATCTACTCCAGATGGCCAAGTGAATTGGCCCGCAATGCAAAGCCGCCGAATACGAAGATCTGTCCGCGGAGAAAAGTCTCACCCTGGACCGCGTCATGGTTGATGATTGAAGAAGCCATCAGGCCTAAAGGTGACGACAAAGAGGAACTCTCAATGAAAGCACCAATGTCGGTGTCAAAACCGGCGGATCTCGGGTAGGGGGTCCCGTGTTGGGGAACGTAGCAGAAATTCAAAATTTTCCTACGCATATCACCAAGATCTATCTATGGAGAGACCAGCAACGAGTAGAAAGGAGAGTGCATCTACATACCCTTGTAGATCGCTAAGCGGAAGCGTTCAAGTGAACGGGGTTGATGGAGTCGTACTCGTCGTGATTCAGATCACCGATGATCCTAGTGCCGAACGGACGGCACCTCCGCGTTCAACACACGTACAGCTCGACGATGTCTCCCACGCCTTGATCCAGCAAGGAGAGAGGGAGAGGTTGAGGAAGACTCCATCCAGCAGCAGCACAACGGCGTGGTGGTGATGGAGGAGCATGGCAATCCTGCAGGGCTTCGCTAAGCACCTACGGGAGAGGAGGAGGTGTCACGGGAGGGAGGGAGGCGCCAAGGGCTCAGGTATGGATGCCCTCCCTCCCCTCGACTATATATAGGGGCAGGGGAGAGGGGGGAGGCGCAGCCTTGCCCCCTACTCCAAGCAAGGGGTGCGGCTAAGGAGGGGGGAGGAGTCCATCCTCCCCAAGGCACCTCGGAGGTGCCTTCCCCCTTTAGGACTCTCCCCTTTTTCCTTTATCTTGGCGCATGGGCCTCTAGGGGCTGGTGCCCTTGGCCCATGTAGGCCAAGGCGCACCCCCTACAGCCCATGTGGCCCCCCGGGGCAGGTGGCCCCACCCGGTGGGCCCCCGGGACCCTTCCGGTGGTCCCGATACAATACCGATGACCCCGAAACTTGTCCCGATGGCCGAAACAGGACTTCCTATATATAAATCTTTACCTCCGGACCATTCCGGAACTCCTCGTGACGTCCGGGATCTCATCCGGGACTCCGAACAACATTCGGTAACCACATACAAGCTTCCTTTATAACCCTAGCGTCATCGAACCTTAAGTGTGTAGACCCTACGGGTTCGGGAGACATGCAGACATGACCGAGACGTTCTCCGGTCAATAACCAACAGCGGGATCTGGATACCCATGATGGCTCCCACATGTTGCACGATGATCTCATCGGATGAACCACGATGTCAAGGACTCAATCGATCCCGTATACAATTCCCTTTGTCTAGCGGTATTTTACTTGCCCGAGATTCGATCGTCGGTATACCGATACCTTGTTCAATCTCGTTACCGGCAAGTCACTTTACTCGTTCCGTAACACATCATCCCGTGATCAACTCCTTGGTCACATTGCGCATATGATGATGTCCTACCGAGTGGGCCCAGAGATACCTCTCCGTTTACACGGAGTGACAAATTCCAGTCTCGATCCGCATAAAACAATAGATACTTTCGGAGATACCTGTAGTGCACCTTTATAGTCACCCAGTTACGTTGTGACGTTTGATACACCCAAAGCACTCCTACGGTATCCAGGAGTTACACGATCTCATGGTCAAAGGAAGAGATACTTGACATTGGCAAAGCTCTAGCAAATGAACTACACGATCTTTTGTGCTAGTCTTAGGATTGGGTCTTGTCCATCACATCATTCTTCTAATGATGTGATCCCGTTATCAACGACATCCAATGTCCATAGCCAGGAAACCATGACTATCTGTTGATCACAACGAGCTAGTCAACTAGAGGCTCACTAGGGACATATTGTGGCCTATGTATTCACACGTGTATTACGATTTCCGGATAATACAGTTATAGCATGAATAAAAGACAATTATCATGAACAAGGAAATATAATAATAACACTTTTATTATTGCCTCTAGGGCATATTTCCAACAGTCTCCCACTTGCACTAGAGTCAATAATCTAGTTCACATCGCCATGTGATTAACACTCACAGGTCACATCGCCATGTGACTAATACCCAAGAGTTTACTAGAGTCAGTAGTCTAGTTCACATCACTATGTGATTAACACTCAATGAGTTTTATGTTTGATCATGTTGCTTGTGAGAGAGGTTTTAGTCAACGGGTCTGAACCTTTCAGATCCGTGTGTGCTTTACAAATCTCTATGTCATCTCCTAGATGCAGCTACCACGCTCTATTTGGAGCTATTCCAAACAACTGTTCTACTTGGAGCTATTCTAAATTATTGCTCCATTATATGTATCCGGTCTCTCTACTCAGAGCTATCCGGATAGGTGTCAAGCTTGCATCGACGTAACCTTTACGACGAACTCTTTTACCACCTCCATAATCGAGAAAATTCCTTAGTCCACTAGTTACCAAGGATAACTTTGACCGCTGTCCTGTGAGCCATTCTTGGATCACTCTTGTACCCCTTGACTGACTCATGGCAAGGCACACTTCAGGTGCGGTACACAGCATAGCATACTGAAGACCCTACGTCTTAAGCATAGGGGACGACCTTCGTCCTTTCTCTCTATTCCGCCGTGGTCGAGCTTTAAGTCTTAACTTCGTACCTTACAACTCAGGCAAGAACTCCTTCTTTGACTGGTCCATTTTGAACACCTTCAAGATCATGTCAAGGTATGTGCTCATTTGAAAGTATTATTAAGCATTTTGATCTATCCTTATAGATCTCGATGCTCAATGTTCAAGTAGCTTAATCCAGGTTTTCTATTGAAAAACACCTTTTCAAATAACCCTATATGCTTTCTAGAAATTCTACATCATTTCTGATCAACATATACTCATCAGAAATTCTATAGTGCTCCCACTCACTTCTTTGCAAATACAAGTTTCTCATAAACTTTGTACAAACCCAAAATCTTTGATCATCATCAAAGCATTCATTCCAACTCCGAGATGCTCACTCCAGTCCTTAAAAGGATCGCTGGAGCTAGCATACCTTTTAGCATCCTTAGGATCGACAAAACTTTTCTGATTGTATTGCATACAACCTTTCCTTACGAAAACTAGTAAGGAAACTTGTCTTGACATCCATCTACCAGATTTCATAAATGCAGCTAATGCTAACATGATTCCGACGGACTTTAAGCATCGCTACGGATGAGAAAAACTCATCGTAGTCAACTCCTTGAACTTGTGAAAAACTTTTCGCCACAAGTCGAGCTTCATGGTTGGTGACATTACCATCCGCGTCCGTCTTCTTCTTAAAAGATCCATTTATCTCAATGGCTTGCCGATCATCGGGCAAGTCCACCAAAGTCCATGGATCCGTTCTCGGATTTTATGGCCTCGAGCCATTTATCGGAATCCGGGCCCACCATCGCTTCTCCATAGCTCGTAGGTTCATTGTTGTCTAGCAACATGACCTTCAAGACAGGATTACGTACCACTCTGAAGTAGTACGCATCCTTGTCATCCTACGAGGTTTGGGAGTGACTTGATCCGAAGTTTCATGATCAATATCATAAGCTTCCACTTCAATTGGTGTAGGTGCTACAGGAACAACTTCCTGTGCCCTGCTACACACTTGTTGAAGAGACGGTTCAATAACCTCATCAAGTCTCCACTATCCTCCCACTCAATTCTTTCGAGAGAAACCTTTCCTCGAGAAAGGACCCGATTCAAGAAACAATCCATATTGCTTTCGGATCTGAATTAGGAGGTATACCCAACTGTTTTGGGTGTCCTATGAAGATGCATTTTATCCGCTTTGGGTTCGAGCTTATCAACCTGAAACTTTTTCATATAAGCGTCGCAGCCCCAAACTTTTAAGAAACGACAACTTAGGTTTCTCTAAACCATAATTCATACGGTGTCATCTCATCGGAATTACGTGGTGCCCTATTTAAAGTGAATGTGGTTGTCTCTAATGCCTAACCCATGAACAATAGTGGTAATTCGATAAGAGACATCATGGTACGCACCATATCCAATAGGGTGCAACTATGATGTTCGGACACACCATCACACTATGGTGTTCCAGGCGGTATTAATTGCGAAACAATTTCCACAATGTCTTAATTGTGTGCCAAAACTCGTAACTCAGATATTCATCTCTATGATCATATCATAGACATTTTATCCTCTTGTCACAATGATCTTCTACTTCACTCTGAAATTACTTGAACCATTCAATAATTCAGACTTGTGTTTCATCAAGTAAATATACTCAACATCTACTCGAATCATCTGTGAAGTAAGAACATAACGATATTCACTGCATGCCTCAGCACTCATTGGACTGCACACATCAAAATGTGTTACTTCCAACAAGTTGCTATCTTGTTCCATCTTACTGAAAACGAGGCTTTTCAGTCATCTTGCCCATGTGGTATGATTTGCATATCTCAAGTGATTCAAAATCAAGTGAGTCCAAACGATCCATTTGCATGGAGTTTCTTCATGCATATACACCAATAGACATGGTTCGCATGTCTCAAACTTTTCAAAACCGAGTGAGTCCAAAGATCCATCAACATGGAGCTTCTTCATGCGTTTTATACCATTATGACTTACATGGCAGTGCCACAAGTAAGTGGTACTATCATTACTATCTTATATCTTTTGGCATGAAAATGTGTATCACTACGACCGAGATTCAATAAACCAGTCCTTTAGGTGCAAGACCATTGAAGGTATTATTCAAAAATAGAGTAACCATTATTCTCCTTAAATGAATAACCGTATTGCGATAGACATAATCCAATCATGTCTATGCTCAACGCAAACACCAAATAACAATTATTTAGGTTTAACACCAATCTCTTTGGTAGAGGGAGCGTGCGATGCTTGATCATATCAAGCTTGGAAAAACTTCCAACACATATCGTCAGCTCACCTTTAGCTAGTCTCCGTTTATTCCGTAGCCTTTTGTTTCGAGTTACTAACACTTAGCAACCGAACCGGTATCTAATACCCTGGTGCTACTAGGAGTACTAGTAAAGTACACATTAACATAATGTATATCCAATATACTTCTATCGACCTTGCCAGCCTTCTCATCTACCAAGTATCCAGGGTAATCCTGCTCCAGTGGTTGTTCCCCTTATTACAGAAGCACTTAGTCTCGGGTTTGGGTTTCAACCTTGGGTTTCTTCACTAGAGCAGCAGCTGATTTGCCGTTTCATGAAGTATCCCTTCTTGCCCTTGCCCTTCTTGAAACTAGTGTTTTCACCAACCATCAACAATTGATGCTCCTTCTTGATTTCTACTTTCGCGGTGTCAAACATCGCGAATACCTCAAGGATCATCATATCTATCCCTGATATGTTATAGTTCATCACGAAGCTCTAGCAGCTTGGTGGTAATGACTTCGGAGAAACTATCACTATTTCATCTGGAAGATCAACTCCCACTTGATTCAAGTGATTGTTGTACTCAGACAATCTGAGCACAAGCTCAACGATTGAGCTTTTCTCCCTTAGTTTGCAGGCTAAGAAAATCGTCGGAGGTCTCATTCCTCTTGACGTGGGCACGAGCCTGAAATCTTAATTTCAGCCCTCGAAACATCTCATATGTTCCGCGACATTTCGAAAACGTCTTTGGTGCCTATACTCTAAACCATTTAACTGAACTATCACGTAGTTATCAAAACGTGTATGTTCGATGTTCGAAACATCCACAAACGACGTTTGGGGTTCAGCACATTGAGCAGTGCATTAAGGACATAAGCTTTCTACTGTCCGCATAATCGCTACTTTCAACTTTCAACTATATTTTCTCTAGGAACATAACTAAAATAGTAGAACTATAGCGTGAACTACGACATAATTTGCAAAAGGTCTTTTGACTATGTTCAGGATAATTAAGTTCATCTTATGAACTCCCACTCAGATAGACATCCCTCTAGTCATCTAAGTGATTACATGATCCGAGTCAAACTAGGCCGTGTCCGATCATCACGTGAGACGGACTAGTCATCATCGGTGAAAATCTTCATGTTGATCGTATCTACTATACGACTCATGCTCGACCTTTCGGTCTCTGTGTTCCGAGGCCATGTCTGTACATGCTAGGCTCGTCAAGTTAACCCTAAGTGTTTTCGCTGTGTAAAACTGTCTTACACCCGTTGTATGTGAACGTAAGAATCTATCACACCCGATCATCACGTGGTGCTTCGAAAAGACGAACTGTAGCAACGGTGCACAGTTAGGGGAGAACACTTCTTGAAATTTTAATGAGGGATCATCTTATTTACTACCGTCGTCCTAAGTAAACAAGATGCATAAACATGATAAACATCACATGCAATCAAATAGTGACATGATATGGCCAATATCATTTTGCTCCTTTTGATCTTCATCTTCGGGGCTCCATGATCATCATCGTCACCGGCATGACACCATGATCTCCATCATCATGATCTCCATCATCGTGTCTTCATGAAGTTGTCACGCCAACGACTACTTCTACTTCTATGACTAACGCGTTTAGCAATAAAGTAAAGTAGTTTACATGGCGTTCTTCAATGACACGCAGGTCATACAAAAATAAAGACAACTCCTATGGCTCCTGCCGGTTGTCATACTCATCGACATGCAAGTCGTGAATCCTATTACAAGAACATGATCAATCTCATACATCACATATATCATTCATCACATCCTTTGGCCATATCACATCACATAGCATACCCTGCAAAAACAAGTTAGACGTCCTCTAATTGTTGTTGCATGTTTTACGTGGCTGCTATGGGTTTCTAGCAAGAACGTTTCTTACCTACGCATGAACCACAACGTGATATGCCAATTGCTATTTACCCTTCATAAGGACCCTTTTCATCGAATCCGATCCGACTAAAGTGGGAGAGACAGACACCCGCCAGCCACCTTATGCAACTAGTGCATGTTTGTCGGTGGAACCGGTCTCACGTAAGCGTACGTGTAAGGTTGGTCCGGGCCGCTTCATCCCACGATGCCGCCGAATCAAGATAAGACTAGTAACGGCAAGCATATTGAACAATATCGACGCCCACAACTACTTTGTGTTCTACTCGTGCAAAGAATCTACGCAATAGACCTAGCTCATGATGCCACTGTTGGGGAACGTAGCAGAAATTCAAAATTTTCCTACGCATATCACCAAGATCTATCTATGGAGAGACCAGCAACGAGTAGAAAGGAGAGTGCATCTACATACCCTTGTAGATCGCTAAGCGGAAGCGTTCAAGTGAACGGGGTTGATGGAGTCGTACTCGTCGTGATTCAGATCACCGATGATCCTAGTGCCGAACGGACGGCACCTCCGCGTTCAACACACGTACAGCTCGATGATGTCTCCCACGCCTTGATCCAGCAAGGAGAGAGGGAGAGGTTGAGGAAGACTCCATCCAGCAGCAGCACAACGGCGTGGTGGTGATGGAGGAGCATGGCAATCCTGCAGGGCTTCGCTAAGCACCTACGGGAGAGGAGGAGGTGTCACGGGAGGGAGGGAGGCGCCAAGGGCTCAGGTATGGATGCCCTCCCTCCCCTCCACTATATATAGGGGCAGGGGAGAGGGGGGAGGCGCAGCCTTGCCACCTACTCCAAGCAAGGGGTGCGGCTAAGGAGGGGGGAGGAGTCCATCCTCCCCAAGGCACCTCGGAGGTGCCTTCCCCCTTTAGGACTCTCCCCTTTTTCCTTTATCTTGGCGCATGGGCCTCTAGGGGCTGGTGCCCTTGGCCCATGTAGGCCAAGGCGCACCCCCTACAGCCCATGTGGCCCCCCGGGGCAGGTGGCCCCACCCGGTGGGCCCCCGGGACCCTTCCGGTGGTCCCGGTACAATACCGATGACCCCGAAACTTGTCCCGATGGCCGAAACAGGACTTCCTATATATAAATCTTTACCTCCGGACCATTCCGGAACTCCTCGTGACGTCCGGGATCTCATCCGGGACTCCGAACAACATTCGGTAACCACATACAAGCTTCCTTTATAACCCTAGCGTCATCGAACCTTAAGTGTGTAGACCCTACGGGTTCGGGAGACATGCAGACATGACCGAGACGTTCTCCGGTCAATAACCAACAGCGGGATCTGGATACCCATGATGGCTCCCACATGTTGCACGATGATCTCATCGGATGAACCACGATGTCAAGGACTCAATCGATCCCGTATACAATTCCCTTTGTCTAGCGGTATTTTACTTGCCCGAGATTCGATCGTCGGTATACCGATACCTTGTTAAATCTCGTTACCGGCAAGTCACTTTACTCGTTCCGTAACACATCATCCCGTGATCAACTCCTTGGTCACATTGCGCATATGATGATGTCCTACCGAGTGGGCCCAGAGATACCTCTCCGTTTACACGGAGTGACAAATTCCAGTCTCGATCCGCATAAAACAATAGATACTTTCGGAGATACCTGTAGTGCACCTTTATAGTCACCCAGTTACGTTGTGACGTTTGATACACCCAAAGCACTCCTACGGTATCCAGGAGTTACACGATCTCATGGTCAAAGGAAGAGATACTTGACATTGGCAAAGCTCTAGCAAATGAACTACACGATCTTTTGTGCTAGTCTTAGGATTGGGTCTTGTCCATCACATCATTCTTCTAATGATGTGATCCCGTTATCAACGACATCCAATGTCCATAGCCAGGAAACCATGACTATCTGTTGATCACAACGAGCTAGTCAACTAGAGGCTCACTAGGGACATATTGTGGCCTATGTATTCACACGTGTATTACGATTTCCGGATAATACAGTTATAGCATGAATAAAAGACAATTATCATGAACAAGGAAATATAATAATAACACTTTTATTATTGCCTCTAGGGCATATTTCCAACATCCCGAACTATGCGTCTAGGCGGTTGGTGACAGGAGACAAGGGACACGATGTTTTTACCCAGGTTCGAGCCCTCCCGATGGAGGTAAAACCCTACTCCTGCTTGATTAATATTGATGATATGGGTAGTACAAGAGTAGATCTACCGCTAGATGAGAGAGGCTAAACCCTAGAAGCTAGCCTATGGTATGATTGTTGTTCGTCCTACGGACTAAACCTCTCCGGTTTATATAGACACCGGAGAGGGCTAGGGTTACACAGAGTCGGTTACAATGGGAGGAGATCTACATATCGTATTGCCAAGCTTGCCTTCCACGGCAAGGAAAGTCCTATCCGGACACGGGACGAAGTCTTCAATCTTGTATCTTCATAGTCCGGGAGTCCGACCAAAGGTCATAGTCCGGCTATCCGGACACCCCCTAATCCACGACTCCCTTATGGAGTATTCATTTTTTTGTGCGTAATAAGGAGGCACTTCCTTGCGTGCGAATATATAGCTGGTGGGTCCGAGCTGTCAGCGGCGGTAACGTTTTTTTTGCAAAATACAGAGGCCCTTTCGGTGGGTCCCTGATGTCAGGTGGAGGAATCATTATTTTGCGCGTAATAAGGAGGCATTTCCTTGCATGCGGCCATGGACCCAGCTGTCGGCCTCTCCACGTACAATCCACTTCAGATGCATGTCGGTCGTTGACCACGTTGACCAGGCCGCACCGAGAGCACCAGGGCAGTGGACGACGGCGAGGCCTTGGAAGGGAACAACATGGAGGCAGGGAAGACTCAACAGTTGTTTCCCACGCGGAGGGGAGTATGACTATATGAGGGTTTACTGGTTTGTCTGCCGTCGCCGGAGAATAACAGCCAGTGTGGGTGAGTAGAGGGATGGCTAGGCCAGCGATGGGAGTACGGTGGGGTGGTGAGGCCCGCGCGGCAGCATAGCCGGCCGCGGGGAGGAGGGAGCAGGCAGTCCCGCCGGCGCTTGTTTGAGCGTCTGGAGCAGGAAGAGCAGAGATTGAAGAAGCACGACGGCCATTCGATGGACATCCAACAGTCACTGCTTGTGCGTCAACCTTTTTTTAGGAACTCCTCAAATCTGTGGAAAATAGCATACATCCCATCTGCTATTATTTCTAATAATTTACAGCCCATTTGCTAATTCTTAAGGTTTTTTTGGAGCCCATATTCTTTTTCTTAGCATTACAGCCCATATTGTGGCCATGGTTAAAAAAATATACAAAATTTTGCATATTTCGATGCGGTCCGAGTTGATTTTAATCCCGAAATTTCGACTCACATTCAAACTAATTTCAAAAATAAATGTATATCAATATAAAATCCAACAAATTCTCCATGCATAAAAATTAATGTAATTTATTTGAAACTAATTGCTGGTTTGATGTGTTTTAAAAATGTACAGCCCATTTCTCATTACTGATAGGCCATTTTCTCGGCCAGCCGAATGAAGCTCTCCTCGTCTTGAAAGATTTGCAGCCCAACAGGCCTGACAAAGCGACTTACTTGGGAAATCACAAAAAAACTGGGCTGTGGCCTTGGACCCAGCTGTCATCCTCTCCACGTACAGTACTCTTCCGATGGAAGTCGGTCGTTGACCACATTGACCATGCTGCACCGAGAGCACCAAGGCGGTGGACGACGGCAAGGCTTAGGAAGGGAACGACGCGGAGCCGGGGAAGACGCGACAGTGGATGGCCACGCAGAGAGGAGTACGAGGGTTCAGTGGTTCGGCTGCGGCGTGAGGCTGCTGTCGTCGTAGAATAACAGGGGGTGTGGGTGAGTAGAGGGATACCCTGGGCCAGCGGTGGGAGTAGTAGGGGGCGGTGAGGCCTCCACGGCATCACAGCTGGCCACGAGAGGCAGGAGCACGCGGCATGACAGGCGCTGCTTTGGGCGGCTGGAGCAAGAAGACCAGAGGTTGAAGAAGCACTATGGCCGTTGGATGGACATCGTACGGTCACTGGAGCTAGAATCGTTCATATTGACTAAGTTGACAAAGCCCTCCATCCTCGTCAACTTAGTAGGCCCACAAGTCAGCCACCCACTATGGTGGGTCCCAGCTAGCAGGGGGTATTCATTTTTTTGTGCGTAATAAGGAGGCACTTCCTTGCGTGCGAAGATATAGCTGGTGGGTCCGACCTGTCAGCGGGGGGAACATTTTTTTCGGGAAATACAGAAGCCCTTCCCACGTACAGTGCATGTATAGTGTGTAATAAGGAGGAAATTTCCTTGCGTGCGACCATGGACCTCGTGGGTCCTAGCCGTCAGGCTCTCCACGTACAGTCCTCTTCCGATGACTCTCGTATGTTGACCACGCTGCGCCGAGTACACCGAGGCGGTGGACGACGACAAGGCCCCAGACTAGAACGACCCGGAGATGTGGAAGACGTGGCAGTGGAGTCGCAGACGGAGAGGAGTGGGAAACTTGACTGGTTCGGGTGCGGGGTGGGCCTACACTCGGCAGAGAATAACAGTTGGTGCGGAGTGGAGGGATGGCCTGGCCGTCGGCGGGGTAGCGTTTCACTGAGGAGCGCAAAACAACGCCGCTGGACGCCGAAGGCTGGAGCAGGCGGTTCCGGCAGCGTTGGGGGAAGAAGACAAGAGATTGAAGAAGAATGCCGGTCGTTGGATGTAAATCCAATGCCTTCTTAGGCTTCGACCTACTGGCCCACATGTCAGCCAGTCCATTTGTTTTTTAGTCCATTTGGTGGGCTGGGTGAAACAATGATGTAGCATCTATGCAGCCCGTTTAGATCTCAACTGTATTTTTCTCGAAATCTACGGACTTGCTGGGCTGGGTCAAAATATCATGTTGGGCTAGACGGAGAAATGTTATAAAGACATAAACACATGATTGTACGTCAGTAAAATCTTTGCAAGCTTATGTACGCAATCACTAGGAGTTAACTTGGCAAGTTATATATAAACAATTATTATTATTATTTTGTAAGAACTTTCAACTTACGAAATAAAAATATCATTTTAATTTGATGAGTTAATTGTACTTGGGGTGTTATTATTTTTTAGGCTAGACGTGGGACAGTTGAGTTGGTTCTAGGGGAAAGTATTGGGAGAAAACTCAGTTTACATCAAAAAAGAAAGTGGGAGAAAATTCAGAGACCTGCTGGGTCCACCTGAGGAGAGGAATATGTTGGGAGGAACGAGATTCAAAGCACGACAGCCGAGTGAACTAGTTTTTTTTACGGACAAGTGAACTAGTGTACATACATAAGCAAATAGCCACTAAAAAAAGCAATCGGGTTAATGGGTTCTTAAAAGAAATATTTCGGGCAAAAGAGATAATTACGACACATAGGCTAATGCATGAAACACTCAGATGATAAAGGTGCTTATAAACAGATAAAGTACAACATCTATACCTTCCTGGCACGCTTGATCATGACGCTGCGGCTGCACCAGGTTCGTATCAGGGGTCGACGATGGTCTCAGCGAGGTCAACCACGGAGCCCTTCTCCTGCCCGTTGCTGATGATCTTGTATTGCTTCTGGATGTCGACAAGCTTGTTGCACCAGATGGTCGAATCATCGTGTTATTCCTTCTCTCCACCGTAGCGAAGGTGTAGTCGGCGCTGCCGATCAAACAGGTGAATGCTCCAGAACCTGGTGCAGCCATAGGATTGAGGCGAGGCAGAGCTTCACCGAGTCTGTATCATTGGTGTACATCACATTCAACTTGGTGCAGCCATAGGACTGAACGGCGAACTAACTCCTTGCTGAAGTCCATATCCAGCAGGCTCACCCCTCGGATCGCCATTGGAGTCTTTTTGAGTGAACGAGTGTGTAGGCGGCGGCAGCAGTTCGTTTTTCAGCTCTTAGGGAACTGGATTCAACAGTAAGCTGAGTGTGTACAGGCGACAATAGTTACTACCCCTCCCTCGTCCGCTGCACGCCCGGCAGAAGATGCACCCTCGGCGCATTCAAACGTCTCCATTAAGAAACCTACTCCGGCCACACGTCGGTTCACGAGCGGGTCTGTATTGGTACTGTAATAACAGGAGTTAGTGGTCACTTTACTTAAATATAATTAGCTTTAATAGAAATTTATACTTTAAACAAGCAATGCATTGGCTCGTTCTATCACTGCCATGGGATCAACATGCACAACAATTAGAATTATTATTCTCAGGACGCACACGATCAGCACATTTGTCGCACTTTCACTAAGATAATACTACCAAGTTTGAACTATTTGTTATGGTTGTTTGTCCTCTGCATCATCATGCCATGTTTCCTAGCTTGTAAGATTCAAAACCAACAAATAAGATCCAAATAATAAGTACAACAAAGATGCCTACACATCTCATTGATTCCCAGCTTGCAAGATTCAGAACCAACAAATAAGATCCAAATAATAAGTACAACAAAGATGCCTACACATCTCATTGATTCCCAGCTTGCAAGATTCAAAACCAACAAATAAGATTCAAATAAGAAGTACAACAAAGATGCCTACACATCTCATTGATTCCCAGCTTGCAAGATTCAGAACCAACCCATTAGAGCCTTTTGATAAAGTGAATATCGGGATTAAATCCATCTTGGCTAGCCATGTCATACAATCGAAGAACTTGGCGAATGCTCTTGACCGTCGCAACATCTGTAGTTGAGTATTCCCGTTTGCATAGCATGTTTGCACAGCACAAACAAGGAGACAGGAAAGCATGATTTCACTTTAATAGCGGCCTCCTTGAACTCAACCTCCAGGTCCACTAGGATGAGGTCTTCTTGGAGTTCCATGATTCAATTCATGCGCCTTTTTCTGTGGCTCACCAAGAAATGAAGCAAAGATTGCATCATTCAGCTAGCAAGAAGTACTTGCTCTTGTGAGCTGGCAGGTTCTTCTTTAGTAGTTGCACTAAAATTGAGGAACATTAAGGTTGGCTGTCCGGCTCATGTAAGGTGCAACTATAATATTCTTATCCTTTTGTGCAGTTCCACTAAAATAAAGTGCCATTATGGTGACAGTGACGGCTCCATCTCATAAAGGCTAATAAAATGTTGCATGAGATTACCCGCAGAACTTGACAGAGATTTTGGAAACTCCAATCACCATTTTGTGCAGTTCCACCAAAATTGAGAGATGTTGCCCACGTGACATTTTAGTTGAACTGCACAAGACACTCATTCCAAAAAAAAGTGTTTTGTGCAGTTCACCAAAAGGTCACAATAGCAACAAGGTGAAATTGATATCTCTATCTGCACAAAATGATAGAAAGTAAACAGTTGCAGGTCAATAATACTATACGAAACATATACAAAATGAAAAGAAGCATCTTAATTATGTTCATGGCAATCACGCAAGGATAATAGAAATTTTTAAAACGTCAGCAATGCTTCATGTTACCAGAAGCATTACGATCAACAATGAGATTCCTCAGATATGGGATTAATTTAATGGTGGCATTGCTTGTTTACCAGACATAGTAAATCAATAGCAGCTAAAGAGTTGGTTTAAGGGCATGGGACCGTGGGGACACCAGGACACTCAGCAGCGTAATGGAGCAACTTACTTATCATACTGGGGAAAACAGCAGGAGTGCCATTTGTAACACAGTTTAATTGCATCTTATCACTGGAGGCATTAGATTAACAATAACATAGGTTAGACATGTCCCTAAGGTAACAGTGTGATTGCTTCATTTTACATGCACCCTTACATTGACAATAGCAAAAGGTTGGTATAAGGACATGCGACAGTGGACGCATCAGCACAATGTACCTACAAGGAGGCATAAAGTGGTGATGTCGATCTTGTTCATGTTATGTGAGGGCAGCAAACCAAATCCTGGAGACCTTTTACTATGTGAGGGCAGCAAATCTAATCCTGGAGACCTTTTACTATGTGAGGGCAGCAAATCTAATCCTGAGACCTTTTACTATGTAAGGGCAGCAAATCTAATCCTGAGACCTTTTACTATGTGAGGGCAGCAAATCTAATCCTGAGACCTTTTACTATGTGAGGGCAGCGAATCTAATCCTGAGAACTTTTACTATGTGAGGGAAGCAAATCTAATCCTGGAGACCTTTTACTATGTGATGGCAGCAAATCTAATCCTGGACATACTTTGTTGACTTGTCCACCAGCCGCCACTTTCTATCCTTTTTTCAACCAATAATAGATCTGTTCCTTATCCAGTTTGTACTACGTTTTCCCATTATTTCCCTTTTCAACCAAGAGACCAGTTGGGTATCCGGTCTCTAATACTTTCACCATATTATTTCCTCTTTGAATCAAGTCCTAGATTCATGCTACAACTTTCCCCCCTTTCTTCGTTGTTTGAACAAAGCCCTAGATTCGAATGCATGAAGTAGCTTTACCTCTAATAATACTAAAAATTTAGGTGGCTTTGGAAGAGCTGATGGGAGTAGAAAAAGATGCACATGCAGACACGTGGGGAGCTGGGGCAGTAGAGCAAGGCCGCTTTTGAAGAACTTATACCTGAGGGTCACCAGGATGTCAGCGGCGGTAGGTCGGATCTGTGGATAATACGGTAGGGAGGAAGAAGGGTCGGAGGACCTCCCGAGTCGGCGCTATGTCGGAGAGAACGGCAGGGGCAAAGGATCGGGCCCCTCCGGCAGCTGTGGGTTTCCTCCCTCGGCGGCGATGACCGCATGAACGATGCACCTTTTAGTCCTCTACACACACCGGTCGAAGGGATCCAGCCGGATCTGTGACCAGTGGTGAGTAGAGAGAAAATGTCGCTACCGTTGTCTTGTTTATATCTGGAGAGGGTGAGAGAATGAAAAGAGCAACCCTAGTAAAGCAAGCGCTCAGGCCCCTGCGTCCATATATAGTGGAGTAATTATATTTTTTCTCTCCACAACAAGCATTTCAATTTGTGTACGTGGCATTAAAGAAAGGAAACTCTCTATTTAAGGTGACTAATCTACGACTCCTACTTACTACTAAAATATTGTTCAGTTGTGCTCCCCGCCCCTCCAATCATTAAACACCCCCATGGGTGAATAAGCATACAGCAAGTACTGTATTTATATAGAACGAACAAGCTCGAACTATTTTCGCGTAGTTAAAAGTTGAGGGCGGGGCTTTTCCCGGGTAGTACGCGCGGCAGTTTTCAGGTAGGCGGTTTGACAGAGAGGCGAGGAGGGTGAGCGAGTGGGGCTGTGCGATTTGACGGTGCGTTACTGCTGGAAAGACTTGTGATATGACCACTCACTATAGTCATGAATTACTGGCGCTCCGACCGGGGTGATGCCCCCTTTCCGTTCCGTGCTCTAATCTGGTGCATGACATGTCGACCCGGATGCTGGCTCTCCCACATGTCAGAGTAGTAAGAAAGAGCAAAGAATGATGTGGTATATACTAGTACTATACTACTCCCTCCATTCCAAAATATAAGTCTTTGCAGAGATTTCACTATGGACCACATATGGAGAAAAATGAGTGAATCTACGCATAAAATGCATCTATATACATCCGTATGTGGTCCACAGTGAATTATCTACGAAGACTTATATTTAGGAACGAATGGAGTACTACTCAGGTCGGAGGAGTGCGAACCACGGCAGCCCAATGAACCAGCCGTTCGAACCACGGTAGCCCAGTGAACCAGCAGTAGAAAACAATGTGGTGATATGGCCATAAAAAACAATGTGCTACGGTCCACACTGTAGCATGTATAGTAACACTCCTCTTTGTTTGGATCCCTGAGTTAGAGCTAGTTTGGGTTGAAATAGCCTCAAATTATCGAAACAAGAGGGGTTAGTTTGAGCTAGTTTGCTCTAACCCAGCTAAAAAAACTAGCCCGATGGAGAGGTTCTAATTGGGTTAGTTATCCTCGGGCCCACTAAAAGAGAACTAAAAAAATCTCACCTGCCCGTACCAGATTGTTCCCCTAAAAAAATCTCACCTGCCCACACCAGATCGCTCCCCCCCGTCTTGCACGACTCCTCTCTGTTCCCCATAGGGCCGCCTGCCCAAGCGCCGCTCGCCCTCTCTCTCCTCCGGCCGCCCTCTCCTTCCGACCTCCGCCGCACTACTCCGGCCGCCCTCTCCCTCCGACCTTCGAAGGTTGCCCCGCTCCCCCTTCACCAGTCGTTTTTCTCCCTCTGTCGTGCGCGGTGGCAGCTCATCTACCAGGGAGGTCGCGAGAGGGGTGAGTTTGTTCGTTCCTTCTCTATCTCACGGCCATATCATTGATCTTGCTTCCTCTAGCGCTAATTCTGATTTGGAAAAGTAGATCCTGATCAAACTTGCTATAGATTTGCGGTGCACGCATGGAATTGTTTGATGCTGCTTGAGGAGGTAATAAATCTTTCTAGAGGCCCAAAGATTCAGGTTTCAGGCTTGCATTATTTGTAGAGGCCCAAAGATTCAGTTCACCTTTCTAGGTATTTCAGTTTCAGGCTTGCATTGTTTCTAGAGGCCCAAAGATTCAGTTCACCTTTCTAGGTATTTGAGTTTCAGGCTTGCATTATTTCTAGAGGCCCAAAGATTCAGTTCACCTTTCTAGGTATTTCAGTTTCAGGCTTGCATTATTTCTAGAGGCCCAAAGATTCAGTTCACCTTTCTAGGTATTTCAGTTTTAGGCTTGCATTATTTCTAGAGGCAAAAAGATTCAGTTCACCTTTCTAGGTATTTAAGTTTCAGGCTTGCATTATTTCTAGAGGCCCAAAGATTCAGTTCACCTTTCTAGGTATTTCAGTTTTAGGCTTGCATTATTTCTAGAGGCCCAAAGATTCAGTTCACCTTTTTAGGTATTTTAGTTATAGGCTTGCATTATTTCTAGAGGCCCAAAGATTAAGTTCCCAGTCGGCGGCAAGCGGCCCTGCTAACCATGCCGTTGTCGACCTCAACTCGCAAGGGCCGGCGTCGGAGGGGTTCCCGGGGCTTGGGCTCTATAGAGCCTTCCTCCAGAGCGACGATGGCGAGCTCCTCCCTCGGTGCATGAGGGGCTCTGGGCTCCCTCCCTATCGTGAACGACTTCCGTGATGAGTTAGCTCATTCTTTGTTTCATGAAGTGTTTTTTTATTTTGTGAAACTTGATTGACGACTTGTATCACTACTAGGGAAAAGGCTAGCAGCAGCGCGGGTTTTATGTGTATCAGTAGCGCGGGGAGTGGCGCTACTAATAAGGCGCTACAGCTAACACATAGCAGTAGCGCGTGCTCACGGACGCTACTGCTACACAAGTGTAGCAGCAGCGCGGTTAGTGGAAGCTCGCTACTGCTAGTAGCTCTAGCGCGCTTTGCCTAGACGCGCTACTGCTATCGCGGCGCTGCTGCTAACTTTTATACACTCGCTACTGCTAATTTAAGTAGTTTTTTGTTTTTTTGACATATTTGTTTTGTATTTGAATAGGCTTTATAGAAGAATCTTTAGCACGTAGAAATGTCATCATGATACACATACAAGTGCCTGCGAGACCACAAATGTAATCATAGCATATACATACAAATAGTCTCATCATAATCATCATCCAACACAAAGTGGTACCTTGTCAACATTTCGAAAATAGCGATACATGCAAGTCTCGAATACTTGCAGCTACAACAACGTCATCCATCTAAACAAAGGTATACGCAAGAAGAGCTATCACTATGAGTGAGAGCGGAACTATGCAGTACATGAGGTGACGGTTACGAGTCCTCTCTCGCGCTAGCTTGAACCTCAAGTAACTAGCTTCTCCTTCTTGTCTGCTTTTGAAGCCTTTATGGGTGGCGCCCGTGAACCCATTCGCTTGCGCCTGACACTCATGCCACTCGTTGTACACCCCCGGAACCTTCCCTTTATACACGACATAGCAATTCCATCTCGCCATCAAGAAACTAGGTACCTGTTAGAGATGCATGTTCATGAAGAGGACGTACAATCATATATATGCAACAAAATGTACTAGAGCAACACCGAAAAAGAAAGGGTTAGCAACTAGATGCAACATACAGTATGCAAATTAATTAACTAGAGGTACGCAGGTCATCGTACGCAAACTAACAAAGTAGCATCACACAAGTTCGGCAGGGACCGTGGACATCACAAAGTTTCATCGCTACAAAAAGTATACAAGTTCAACCAACACATATCATCATCATCGGCATCATAAATCACTAGAAGTTCCATCCTTCCATATCATCGAGGATGAACCCTAGCTTCTTGAACGGCGTGAGGTCTAGACGTTGCATGCCTATGCGAGTTCGGACGTCAGCTCGCGATATAGGGCCATGGTGGAACATCCCCTTCTCATCGACGACTTCTTTCATGATGATCGTCACAATGTCGCTTTGGATGCGAAAGAAGTCATCTCTAAGTTTATAATCCGCTTCTCCATGATATTCTAGCCACTTGTGGATATGATCATCATTTCTGCTTCTCATGCGAAGCTTTTGGTGATCTGTGTTGAACTGAATCATGAGATGGACGATGTAGAATCCATCCTTCTTGCTTGGTTTTGGGACATGGATGCAGGAGAAGTTAGTTTTATGTGTGAAACCCATCTTCTTGTTCCTTTGTTTCCTGATCTGCACGCGGCCACCTCTAAAGCTGAAGCCTTGGAGAGCATCATCTAGAATATTCATTATGTGGGTGTAGTCTTTTTTCTCGTAGTCTCTGGAAGGGTCAAAATACACGGCGTGGGAGACTTGCGGGTAAAGAATGATAAGGCGGCGTGCCCGTTGCTGTGGGGAAAAGACACCTCAAATTATTCCCCATATGAGAGAGAAGGAATGATTGAAATGTACGAAAGGGTTGTCCGGAACTGACTTACTTTGGATGATAAGGCACGAGGACAATTTCCCGGTCCTTATTCTGTACCATGAAGTTTTGGAGGTACACCCTAGCAGTTTCACGCTCAAAGTCGCCGAGACTCAAGAAAGGCCCGTGCATGTAGTACGGATCCGCCATACAGATTTGCGAGACTTCTTCACTCTTCATGACGGAGCTCATATGTAGCACAAAAAGACGGACGATTGTAAAATCAAGCCGCCTTGTTAGAAATATCTCAAAGATATGGTCAAACCACAGGAAGAACACCTCCGCGGGCCGTGTCTCGACGTAGCACTTCCCCTCAGGCACACGAGCCGCGTATGTCGGATATCCTGGATCCTTTAAGGCTAGTAGGAACATGACCGCACCTTTCATGGGTACACGCTCTTTAGAATGCATCTTCTGGCTGCTATGTGCTCTGTCTTGTTTGGAGGCAGTTATCTTCCCCAATCTCTTCCTCTCCTTTTCCTTAGGCACACCTTGCAGACCCTTCCTTAACCCCTGCCCCAGTGTTCCTGGGCTAAGTACTGTACGACCCTCGCACCCGGCTAGTTGATCCTGTGTTGAGGCGGCATCTTTAGGCGTGTCATGTGAGGATTTCATGAAGAGAGACTTTTTGCAATCCCTACTACGACTCTGCCCGGGCATATCATCCATATCCTCATTAGCAAGCTGATAGCCCGATTCATCATATGGTTGACTCATCATATCTGTGTCACAGTCATACACGTTTGTATTGAGGAAATCCATAGGGTCGACCTCCGTCTCATCATCCATTCTCTGTTCCATAGGATAAATTACATCAGCCAGTACTATTGCACCCCCTTCATCATGTCGTCCGCCGCTCTCACCCGGCACTATAGGAGCTGGTAATTGCGTAGGCGGGGTGCTGGTCTCCGCACATGCTTGTTGATGTGTGGTTATTGGTGTGCTCTCGGCTGGCTCCAAACGAATAAGATTCTTCGGCCATAGCAGCACCCAACCCTTGCAGCTTCCAATCTGCAGCAGGGTCTCATCGTCCGCTCCCACATGCTATACTGGAGGAGGCAAATCCTCGTGCCCAGATTTCACACTGGTCAAGCTAACCCTGAAGTGCCCAACGGGGATCGGCTGGTTGTGGAACGTGGGTTGCGAGGGGTCCATTATCATCCCCTTTCCCACGTCCACCTTCTGGCCTTTGATCAAGTAGAGTATGGTGCACGGGGTTTCTTTCGCCTGCAAACACATATGTCTGTGGTGTAAAACAACCGAAAGGCAACAAAAATGGAATATTATATATATATATATATATATATATATATATATATATATATATATATATATATATATATATATATATATATATATATATATATATATGTTGGTGCGAAATGTAATTACCGTGCCGGCGTCGAGCTTAGCCAAAGACAAAGGCCCACCTAGCATGCCTGAGACTGAGGACGGGATGCTATGAGCGGGAGCGGCTGCGAGAGGAGGCCCCGGTTGCATGAGCAAGTGATGGTGCGATGGTGTTGTTGTTCATGGAGTTGCTCCCGACGAAACTGGGCAACGGGAAATCATGCACCGTCTTGTCTGGATTTTCCTTCGTCCAGTTGATGATAACTGGAACCAAGTTAGTAGCGAAATCATTTCCGCAGGTAGTTACAGCTGCATTGACTGCCTGCTGTAGCAACTCATATTTGTCCTCGGCTGCTTTTTTCGCGTCCTCGGCTGCTTTTTTCTCGACCGCAAGCTTCACCTTCGCGTCGATGTCCACCTGACTAAACTTCTTTTTCCGCTTCTTGGCCTCCGGCTCCTTGTTGTAAAACACCTTCCACGTGGCGCCGTCTCCAGCGCCGTGCACACGACCATATTGCGGTCGCTGGCCCAAAGGGAGTCTCTTAAGTTCGTTCAAGGCCCGATTGAGAGGGGTGTCCCACTTGGGCCTCATCGGAGAAGTAGGTATTTCGGCTGCAAGCTGGTGTTGCTTCTCCAGTAGTCTAATCAATTTCCTCGTGATCTTGTCCGTGTAAAAAACCTTTTTTCCTTGTCCCACTTGTAGCGGGCCCTGATGAAGTCATGCTCCAAGGGGTTGGTGAACTTTGCGAAGGGGTCTGGGAGACCCGCGGCTTCAGGTTCCGCGTCCTCCTTATCCCATATGGGCCTTTTACCGAGGTAGCCACGGCATCCGAGGCGATGCTTCCCCTTGTTCCTTTGCTGAAGGCTCTTGAATTTTGCAGCCTTAGCCTTGGCTGCCTCGGTAGCGCAAGTGTCCTTGAACTTTTCGAACTCCTCTTCCGTAAGTGTCGGATTTTCCTCCAGAATCTTGGACAGGGGTTCATTAGCCTCAATAGCTCGTTTCACCCTCCCTTTCCAGGAGGCCAAGTCATTGCTGAACATGCCCATGGCGTGATTGTTAATCTTTTTCATCTTCGGATCATCCCACGGTTGTTCTATGTTTTCACCGGAACGGAAATGAATCAAAATTCCGGCATAACATAGGCCACTCGGATCATTTTCCAAACATGACATGTCCAAAACATGACATATCCACATATCACATGTCCAGTTCAAATTTGCATATAAATTTAGCTACATTTGAAACCTAGCTAAATTCATAACTAAATAGATAACCTAATTAACATACTGCTCTAACTAAAACCTAAGTAAATTAACCGAAGAACCCTAGCAGAGAGAGGGGGGTTTTACAGAGGGTGCAAGGGCGAGGAGGCAGGCCCGACGATGGCCGAGGTTGGGAGGGGAGGAAGCAGAGGAGGGAGGCGAGGGCCGACGGGTTGGGGGCGAGCGCGTTGGGGTCGGGGGAGAGCGCCTGGGTCGGGGGCGAGCGCCGGCGCCGGGGTCGGGGGCGAGGGCCGTGTCGGGGGCGAGCGCCGGGGTCGGGGTCGGGGGTGAGGGCCAGGTCTGGGGCGAGCGCCGGGGTCGGGGGCGAGCGCCGACGCCGGAGTCGGGGGCGAGCGATGGCGGAAGAGAGAGTGGGGATTTGTGGGGAAAAGGAGGGATGAAGCAGGGATAGTGAGAATTTTGGGTTAAGTGGATGTAGCAGTAGCGCAATTGGACAAAACGCGCTACTACTACCTTCAGTAGCTGTAGCGGTTTATACGAAATGCGCTACTACGTGTATACTCATGGTAGTGAAAATCCGGTTTTCTCTTTCGACATTCTTTGCCCATCTGACACAGAACATCATCGTGTTGTGCAGTCCAAAGTAGTCAAGCTCCCAGATCTCCTCGACCCTTCCATAAAATCGTTCAGTTGCGCCGTTGTCGCTGCCGGTCATGCATTCCATCGTCACCCCTGAGTTCTGATCATCACTGTCCATATCTTTGGCCTCCGTGTAGAATGTGTATCCGTTGATATCATATGCCTGATAGGTTACGAGGTTGGGCGAGGGGCCATGTGCTAAGGCGTATATGAGCAATCCGTCCTTAGAGCCCTCCTCCGGGGGATTAGCAATAATATGCTCTTTGAACCAATGCAGGAATGTGGAGTTGTGCTCTCTAGTAACTTCGGCGTTCGTCCTTCATACCCCCCAGTCACGATACTTCTTTGCGATAATGTCTTTGTGCAGTGCCACAAAACGATCTACCTCGTCTAGGTGTTGTAGCACTACCAAGTTTGCTCTGTCAAACTCGCTGCGTCGATCTGAGTATGCCACGTGCAGTTCCCTGCGGCCGTTGCAGTGACCATCTCCTTCGAGCCTCCCATCGTGCTTGTTAACGGGCAAACCAACACTAACACCAGGCGGCTGGTCTGCACCATATAGTGGGAAGATGCATTAATGGAGGTGGTGTAGTTAGGTAGGAGTAATGAAGAGAGAGAAAGGTAGATAGAAGAGAGAGAGTAATGGGGGAGAAGTATTGAGGAAGAAGAAGAGTGAGAGTGGGAGCATGTGGGAGGTAGGGGAAAGGGAAGTGAGGAGGGGGAGGGGGAGGGACGGGTGGGGAAAAGGTGGTGGGTTGGTGCAGCAGAGCGGGAGTTAAAATGCGCTACTGCTAAGGAAGTAGCAGCAGCGCGCTTTGGGCAAAGGAGCTACTGCTAACCGGGACGAGAAAGTGTGCCAATTTGAAATTTAGCAGCAGCGACCTTAGAAAAAGCGCGCTACTACTACATCCATAGTAGTAGCGCGGTTCGCGGCACCGCGCTGCTGCTAAATGGAGTTTGGTGGACACCCGCCGGTCGATATTTGTAGCAGCGCGGTTTACACCGAGCGCGCTACTGCTAAAAACTTGTTAGTAGCGAGTTTCCCGCACACACGCTTCTACTAATTAGCAGCGCTCCTTTTTGAGTCGCGCTGCTGCTAAGATTCTGTGTATAGACTTTTCCCTAGTAGTGTATGTTTAAGTGGGATATCTCATTTGTATGGACAAAGTAAAAATTAACATGTTTTGCATGCTTGATTTGTATAGATGGTTCGTTTATGTCAATTGTGAGCGGGAGGAGGCCATAGAAGAGCCGGCCACACCAAGAGGATGCTAGGATCCAAGGGACTTATTTTAGTCTGACTAAAAATAGGGTCCAAAGTAGTCAAATGATTGAGATAGAGCATTTATTGTCAATCTAACCCTGCCATCCATACACCTCTTTGGTTTAGAGTTAGTTCAGGGTTAGAATCTAACTCTAACCTCTAACTGAGTTAGAGTTCTCCTCGTCTTGGTTCATCGCCATCATACTTTCCCCATTCCTGTGTTTTCAGTATCCTGCGAATCAAAGAGGCCCTTTTTTCCGGGAAAAATCAAAGAGGCCCTTAGACTGGTTTAGGTCCGGTCATTTTTTATAAACATGTTATGTCCAAAATTTAATGAACGTGCTCCGGTTTCCACGAAAATAATCTGGTTTCATGTAGTAATTCATTGATTTATTTATTCTTCTGCGGGGGGTTTGCATGTAATTCGTGAGGTCTGAAATGTAAAGTACCCCGGCATATGCTCCGAGTCGTGCATGCACGACCCAAACGCTCTATGTCCCACATGTTGGCGAATGGGAGCACGTGGAAATAGCCTAGGAGTACATATAGGAGGATAAATGCGTGAAAAAATATGCACTGTGAAGCGTAGCCGCGGTTCGAAAAGGAGACCTAAAGTGATGACAGCTATAGGTCGCACGCACCCAACTAGTGGTACTAAACATACGACTAATTTTTCCCTCAAAAAAAAGAGGCACGAGTGCTCAGTACTCCTATTCTATAAACACGAGTCCCATCTGACAATAGCATCCGTGCTACAGCTAGCTCTCCTCCCTCGTTTCTCTCTTCTAATTCTCAACTCGGCCGACGCCCGGTGGGTGCGGTGGGTTTGCTCAACTGCGGCCCCACCTCACAGTGAAAACATTACGACTCGAATAAAAAATGCCATATACTCCCTCCGTTCATAAATATAAGCCTTTTTAGATACTAGTTCAAATTTAATACAACATACAGATGTATGAAGATATAGTTTAGAGTGTAGATCCACTCATTTTGCTCCGTATGTAGTAGTGACTTGCTGGAATCTTTAGAAAGACTTATATTTGGGAACGGAGGGACTACTGTACTAATAAAACATTAAGGCCACGAGGCGATGCAGTGCTGGTTACAAGAGGCAAGAAGAAGAGATGCATCCATCGATGATGTCCACCTCCTCGACTCAGGGCGCCGGCCCACCGAACGGCACGTAAGTAGCAGCGGCTTTCGTGGCCAGGTCGACGTGCTTCTGAACAATGGCGTCCAAAGATTCCAGCCGCTGGAAGAAGGCCAACGTCTTTCTGTCCTCGCTTGCCTTGTAGTGGCCTATGTAGACGATTTCCTCGTAGACGTGGATGTGTAGGTCAACGGTTTCTTGCATGGCGAGGCACTGTGCGGAGACCGCGGCCTCGAGGTGCACATTCTTCGTCGCGACCTCCGGCACCTGCAGGGCCACCAGGGCTTGAAAGAGTTCGTCACCATGTAGGCCGATGAGGGTAGTAGGCAATGAGGATCCTGGGCGCGCGGGCTGGAGCAGTACGGCAAGGTCGTCCGCGCGCTTCTTGACGGCGGTGAACTTGCGGATGGAGTTGACCATCATGTCGTCCACGCGAGAGGTGAAGCCGGTGTCAGCGAGGGCTATGATGCCTGCGGTCCCCAGCACCGTCTGGAAAAGCTGCGTGGTGCGGGGCTGCAGGTCGGCGCCTTGGATGATTTGGCACAGCCGACTGCCGCTCGCGTCCATCGCCTCCATAGGTGCTTGTGGCTTCTGGTCACTTGGTCTTGGATTGGAGTGAGCAGTGTTGCACAGAGACTTGGGAGTAGATGGATTGGAGTGGTGGGGCGCCTTTATTATATGAGAGTCCAAACTCTGTTGCATTCACATCATGCTGGCTCTAGTCTGCTTCTCCAATTAATTCCCTCTGCATGTAATTGAGGATGCATCATTGACCGTTCAACATCTCGAGAACCGCTACCCTCTTCCTCCTTGGCATTCAAGCACCCATGGACCCGTCGACGACGAGGTGCCTATGGCGACTTCGTAAATTTCAAGATGATAGTGCCGTGCATGTGTGCGTTCATAGGGGTGAGTGTATGCACGTGTAAATGAGCGCTTGCATCTATTCTATGTCAAAAAAAACCCGTAAATGCGTGTCAAAAAGAGACTAGTCAGTATACTCAATATTGTGCACCTCGGAGAGGAAAATGATAGAACTAGTACGTATTTATTTACGGTGGAGATTCACTCATTTTGCTCCATATGTACTCCGTCTCGGTGTATTCTAGTCACTTGTTGAAATCTCTAGAAGGGCAATACTCATTTCTGGTTTACAGGGCTATACTAGCAAGTAGTTCTACGTACTAGTACAATAGTGGGCTCACATCGCAATTTTGTCTCATGCAAGAGCCAGGCTATATGCGTGCTCCAATGTTCGCAACTGCAACGTTCGATTTGCGCTTGGCTCTTCGCCTCTTCGAGAAGACGAACAATGATGTTACTACTACTGCTTCTACAGTGTCAAATCCATTGCTGCATGTCCGTCCACCACGAGCGGGACGGATATCTTGTTGACTTGTTGTAGAAGTACTACTAAGCAAAAGCCTGTCCTCGTTTGCGAGCAAGCGCATGGGCGAGGGAGAAGGCGTGTAGTAAAATCAAGGTTCTCCTCATTCTACGAGTTGACGCGACACATCATAGCACTGGCCCCACATGCTTGCCTCTAAACTTGGCTAAAAGACCCACAGTGTAGAATATATTTGCTGCAACCTCTAACATTTACCCACCACAAATTAAAATATATGTGGTCGTATGCATCTTTCTGATGCAGAGGCCGGGGAGTCCCCCCTTTTCGAAAAAAACAAATTAAAATATATATTCCTGTCTTGACCAGATGAGCATGCAAACTACAATCACCAGGGTGACAGGTAGAGCCAGAAGACTATTTTAATTTTTTTTAAAAACTTCGAGTCAGCCACATAGCATGGAGCCGACCCCAACGATTTTAAGCTTACAGGCACGATACACGCTATCTAGACTACTCTACACCTGAAACTGCCACACGAGCGTCCGGGCTGCGCTTGGCTCTTCGCCTCTTTGGGAAGTCGAACAATGATGGTGTACTACTGCACTGGAGGAGTACTACAGTACGCTTCTGGCCATCTGACACCGATTGAATTGCTGCATGTCCACCGCGTGCGGGAGGGAGAGCGTGTAGCGAAAGCTTCTCCTAGTCTTGCCAGCCACCACGCTCATGGGCGAGGGAGGGACGCTCCTGTCTTTGCGTGTATGACAGGTGGGCCCGACAGGTGTGTGGCCAACCTGTCATACAGCCAAAGGCAGGTGCAGTTAAGTCCGCGAGGGAGAGGATAATCAAACTTCTCGTTGATGTACGAGTTGACGCGACACATCAAAGCACTGCACTCGATATATTTCAATAATTTAGGGTTACCGATGCATTAATTACAACGCATACATGCATGCCGTGACTCTCCTTTTGATACTTGTATGTGTTGATTTAATGCACCTTGAAGTAGTACTCCCTCCGATTCCTTTTACTTTGCGTATAACTTTTTCTTGTTTTTCTCAGATTAGTCTGGGCGTCCGCATTGGTTTCCATCTGTGCCCCTGCTCGATTAGTTCTGCCCCCATTAATCGCGCTAGTTTCCAAAGCAGAAAATGGCTATAGGCAAACGCGTGCAGCGCCGAATGCGGCTTGACCACCTGGGGAAGCCAACTCAAGTGAAAAGGAAGGAGGACTAGCCAACCATTGCATGCGCATTTACTGTCGATATTTATGCAACTTACTCATGCGCAGGGGAAAATTTGTCCAGAAAACTCAAACTACTACCTTCCTTGGTATGCGGGAGGACATTTATGCGCAGAGTATAAAATATGTGACGGTTAAACTTTGTAATGCCCCGGCCCAAGCGAGAGATGGTTGTGCACGAGGAGGGCAAGATCATGCAGACGAAATAGGAACCGACGAGGGAGCTCACTAAGGTCTCGATGGACCTCACCGTGCTCCACTGCCCCTTGTGCCTCCGCCCCTTGACACCTCCAGTGTATCAGGTTCGAATACACCTCGTCCATTCGGCTGATTGAGCAAGGTGCAGGTTTCTTGATTGATGTGCTGTTCGATTGATTTCTACAGTGCAAGGGAGGGCACCTAGCCTGTGCGGACTGCCGCGTCGAGCACCCCGGGAACCAGCGGTAGTGCCAGAAGTGCGAGCGCGGCTGTGGCTTTGACATGCGGAACATGGCGGTGGACGCCGTCGTTTCATCGCTGAGGGTGGAGTGCCCGCACGAAGGTTGTGGGCTCTACGTCATTTACCACAAGCTCGCCAATCACCACAGCGTGTGTCCGCTCGCGCCCTGCAAATGCCCCATGCCCGTCTGCGGCTACGAAGGCCCGCCGCCGGCGCTCTACCACCACATCAGCAATGCGCATCCCATGCCCGTGCACAGGATCCAGTACCACAAGGTGCTCCAGCTGCAAGTGCCACTATCGGAGCCATGGCTCTTGCTGTTCGCGGAGGAGGACCGCCACGCGTTTTTCTTGGTCGGCGGTGTGCTCGACATCGGCGCGCCTATCGCCGTGTCGGTCGTCTGCATCAGAGCGAGGGCGTCCCCACTGCCGCACTACTGGGCCAAGCTGTGGGCGAACGGCCCCGCCGGGGGAGCCCAAAGGCACGACCGACGCCGTCGAGGTGGAAATGGAGGTGACAAGCAGCAAGGATCCCGGTGACGTCAACGTGCAGGAGCTGACCTTCTTGACAGTTCCGCCCAAGCTGCTGGCCGGGGCTAAGCTTGTGTCCCTCCACATTCAGATTGACAAGCTCACGTCCTAAATGTTTCGATAGTGCCTTTTGTTTATCTTAGTAATATGCTAATATATGGATTACCTTGGTCTACTTTAGCTTAAGAAATGGTGGGTTTTGGTGGCGATGCAGCAATTACTTCGACATCAGATCAGTAATTTCCAACAGTCGAACGGATATTTTGTGTCTGTTGGATATAAAGTCCCTTTGGGTAAGAAGTACTAGTTGTCATCAAAATGGATAAAAGGAGATGTATGTAAACGTATTTTAGTTCTAGATACGTCCCTTTTTATCCATTTTGATGACAAGCACTCCCTCCGTTCCACAATACATGCCTTCCATTTGTCAAAATATAGATGTATCTAGACATGTTTTAGTATATAGGTACATCCATGATAGAGCCAATCGGATGGTTGAGAACACTACAATTCGTAGCTACAAATGCGTGTGTGACTCCCAGATACAGAAGCCGGGGGTCATCATCATCCTTTTTGAGAAAAAACAGACACGTGTGTGAGAGGACGAGTGCATGCATGCACCTCTTCTCTTCCTGTATAACGTACTACTAAACTCGGAGTACAAGTTTTTGTGGGTGGCACGATGGTGTGTGCGAGAAGTCCCGAGAGATAGGTTTAATGCGTCTGAAAAAAGGACTAGCCTAGAGCTTGCCACGCGGGTATTTATAAATTTTGAGCTTGCGTCTCGTCACATTCCAAATTACTCCACACTATATTGCAGACCTGTTCACACCGATCACAACCTAAACGGTTTCGCACTTAGGAGCGTATTAGTACCACACTATATTGAATTCCAAACCTGTTCACACCGATCACAACCTAAATGGTTTCCCACTTAGGAGCGTATTAGTACTCGGTTATAAATACTAGTATGCCGAGATGACTGCACATTCCTCCTCAACTCCTCATCCACAAAAACAAACAAGTCATTCGGCATCCTTCCCTTGCGTCTGCCATGGCCAGCGTGAGTTCTGGGTCGAGAGATTGCCACCAGGGAGAGGCGAGCATGGAAGCGGAAGCACGAGAGATGTCCCGCCTTGCTGCGAGAGCAGCCGACATGTCCCGCCGCGTGGAAGTAGCAGCACAGAGGTCCCGCCGCGCCACTGAAGCAGCACGGAGGTCCCGCCGCACCGTCGATGCAGTAGACTGGTCCAGCCGCGCCGTAGAAGCAGCAGAGATGTCCCGCCGCGCCACGAATGCAGTAGAGATGTCCCGCCGCACTACGGCGCCCTGGGAAAATTTCTCGCGGGCAGGCGACGACTGTTACAGGCGCATGCATGCGATCTTCCATAGCCAGATGGATTAGATCTCTGGCTTGGCGAGGTTGCAGGACGACGTGAAAGCCTCGTTTGAACAGGCTACCGGCGTCATCCGGCAACTAAGGGAGGGCAATGAGAGGCTCTGGGCCAAGCGCGACCTGCGGAGGGAGAAGATCGTCCAAAGTGCAGACTAGCAGGAGGAGACCAGTGCCTTGTTGAAGAGAACCGGCGTCATTGTCAAGAAACTTATGGACGAGAGTGACATGCTCCGCAATGAGCGCCAAAGGCTGGTGGAGGAACCCGTGGATGTTCTCAAGCAGCGTCTTGAGGACACGAAAGAGCTCATCGCCGCTCGCCGCGGAGACTAGTTCCCGCGGCCTGCAGCAACGCATCAAGAAAGTAGAGATTAGCGAGCCAGATCCTTGTCTTCCTTCTTCTTTTGCCCTTGTGTATTTCAGGCGTAGCCGTATGTGGCTTTTTTAATTATCTTTCTAATTATGTAAGACAATTAATCGTCCTTATCTTTCTGTGGAAGATCAATGTTGCGAGGCTGGAATGAAGAAAACTCTTGCTATGGCGACCCTGGCATTGCTGTTCTTCTAGTTGTTGATGGGCTTCTTTCAGTTCCCTGGTTTATTTTGATGTAATAATCGGTTTAGGATGTGGATTGTGTCGTCGGTTGTGAAATGTTGGGTTCTAGCGCGGATGTTTGGCCTTTGTTGGCCTCTTGGGATGTTGCAATTTCAATTTGGTACTCCCTCCGTCTCATAATGTAAGACATTTTTTGACACTATACTAGTGTCAAAAAGCGTCTTATATTATGGGACGGAGGGAGTAGCTTTTAGTCCTTCATGTTAGGCTGGAGTTGTGCTGAACTTCTTGTGAATTGTGGTGGTTTTCAGTAATGAAAATCGGAAGGGGCAAGCCCTTCTTTGATCAAAAAAAATATCGTCCTTATATATTCATCAGTCTTGCTATAAGTCGCAGTAGATGCTATATAGGTCCGTCGGATCTTACATCAAGATCCATGCTTTCAGATTTTCTTTTTTCTCTTTTAAATCTCAGTCGAGTGAGACATAGCCACGCCATTAAACAGAGGCTCGAGCGCCATTAATGGAGACCTTGGGAGAGAGGTGGACGGCAGATGGAGGTCAAAGGGCTCTCCTCCCGATAAGCACGCGCAGGGGTCTGATCGCAAGCCTCTCGTACTCAAATAGCTACCCTGCACGGCGCCTCCTAGATAATAAAAAATGGGGACGCGTGGCGGCACGTAAATGGTACTAGTAAGTAGAACGCCCACAGTTTCAATAATACTTGTGTTTCCGATTGTAACGTGACAGCACTTGTTCCAAAATGACTTTGTTGATTGTTAATGTGTGCGCCTTCGCAAATCGGACTGCAAATTTACCACAGCATGTTGGTGCCATGTCATGGCACCAAGCCAAGTTTCATTATTTTCATGCGTGTTTTGGATTTACAGGAATTTAAAAACTAAGTTTCTCAATGTTTCCAACCCAGCCACGACGCCCAGAATTTTGAATTTCATTCCCATTTCTTGCATGGAACCTTTAAATTTACCCGAGGACACACATGTGATTTTTCAACCAACTTTGGTGCACTGGAACATGTGCTTGTATTTCAAATTTGAATTATGCACACAAAGGGTGACACGTTCCCTCCCAGAACCACAAGCCTTCTTGAGAGAAGCTCCGATTTGCAAGAAGCTTATACCAAAATTTGTTCCTTTTCGACCAATTTTTTTACCACGACATGGTACTACCATGACATGACACCATGCCAAGTTTCATGATTTTAAAACCAAGTTTCTCAATGTTCTCGACCGAGCCACGATGCCCAGATGTTTGAATCTTATTCTCATTTTTTTGCATGGGAGTATAAATTCACCCGAGGACACAAATGTGATTTTTCAACCAACTTTGGTGCACGGGAGCACGTGCTTGTAGTTAAAATTTGAATTATGCACATTAAATGAACAAAAATTCAATTAATGTGTAAATAAGGCCAAACGACGCTGGAATAATTCCAAAATTTAACAGGGCACTCATGTAGTTCTATGTTACCTTTGTAAATAAACTCAAGGGGGACAACGTATATCGTTTTGCACTCAAAGGTGACACATTCCGTCTCAGAACCACGAGCCTTCTTGAGAGAAGCTTCGGTTTGCAAGAAGCTTATACCAAAATCTGTTCCTATTCGGCCATTTTTTACCACAACATGGTAGTACCATGACATGACATCCATGCCAAGTTTCATGATTTTCAGACGTGTTTTGGATTTACAAGAATTTTAAAACCAAGTTTCTCAATGTTCTCGACCGAGCCACGATGCCCAGATGTTTTAATTTTATTCTCATTTCTTGCATGGAACCTAGAAATTCACCCGAGGACACAAATGTGATTTTTCAACCAACTTGGGTGCACGAGAGCATGTGCTTGTAGTTCAAATTTGACTTATGCACATTAAATGACCAAAGGTGACATGTTCCCTGTTAGAACCACGAGCTTCCAAATCGGCCCAATTTTTTACCACAACATGTTAGTGCCATGACATGACACCATGCCAAGTTTCATGATTTCCAGCCGAGTTTTGGATTTACATGAATTTAAAATCTAAGTTTCTCGATGTTCTCGGCAGAGTCAAGACGCCCAGACATTTGAATTTCATTCTCATTTCTTCCATGGGACCTAGAAATTCAACCAAGGACACACATGTGATTTTTCAACCCATTTTGGTGCACCGGAGCATGTGCATGCAATTCATATTTAGATTATGCACATTAAAATTCCAGAAACTCAATTAATGTATAAAAACGCCAAATGAACCCGAAATAATTCCAAAATTTAACAGGGCACTCATATAGTTCTATGTTTCCTCTGTAAATAAAATCAGGGGGAGGCAACGTATATCGTTTCGCACACAAAGGTGACACGTCCCCTCTCGGAACCACGAGGCTTGTTGAGAGAATCTCCGGTTTTCAAGAGGCTTATACCAAAACTTGTCCCAATTCAGCCAAAAATTATACGTATGAAAACAGGGTTTAGATTATCCCGAACATCTCGCTACCTAGACCAATAATGTACTATGATTTGAATTCAACATAATATGGATACAGATATTTGAATGGGAGAGTGTATGGTACATGTAGTTCATAGTGAAATATGATTACTGCTATATGCATGTCTTTTTGTTATCAAGCTAATATTTAAATTATTGTATAACTTGACAACAGTCGTATTCAAATAAGGAAAATTGATTCAAATTTAGTCCATATGGTAGACGACAATATATATGCTCACATGGTGGAGTAAAATGTTCATATATGATGGAAGATCAAAATGTACGACTACATCAATTATAAACCGCAAGGTCACCTAATGATATATTTGAATTCAACATAACGTGGATTCAAAAATTAAAATTCGAGATCATGGCATCTGTAATCATATAAAAAGGGACATTACTCTTTCTTTGGTGGGAATTGATTTGTTTTTGGTTGTTGTTGAGGGAAGTGTGAATCGATTTGGTACAGTGGAGGGTAATCTTGTTCTCCCGATTTTTTTTACATTTTTCTTGTAGTTTTTTCAATGGCATCTATAGCAATATAGTAAAATGGTACACGACTCTTGAGGGAGTTCCGGACTAGGGGGTGTCCGGATAGCCGAACTATCGTGATCGGCCGGACTCCAAGACTATGAAGATACAAGATTGAAGACTTCGTCCCGTGTCCGGATGGGACTTTCCTTGGCGTGGAAGGAAAGCTTGGCGATACGGATATGTAGATCTCCTACCATTGTAACCGACTTTGTGTAACCCTAGCCCTCTCCGGTGTCTATATAAACCGGATGGCTTTAGTCCATAGGACGAACAACAATCATACCATAGGCTAGCTTCTAGGGTTTAGCCTCCTTGATCTCGTGGTAGATCCACTCTTGTAACACACATCATCAATATTAATCAAGAAGCACATAGGGTTTTACCTCCATCAAGAGGGCCCGAACCTGGGTAAAACATCGTGTCCCTTGTCTCCTATTACCATCAGCCTAGACGCACAGTTCGGGACCCCCCTACCCGAGATCCGCTGGTTTTGACACCGACATTGGTGCTTTCATTGAGAGTTCCTCTGTGTCGTCACCGATAGGCTCGATGGCTTCTTTGACCATCATCAATGACGCAGTCCAGGGTGAGACCTTTCTCCCCGAACGGATCTTCGTATTCGGCGGCTTCGCACTACGGGCCAATTCGCTTGGCCAACTGGAGCAGATCGAAAGCTACGCCCCTGGCCGTCAGGTCAAATTTGGAAGTTTGAACTTCACGGCCGACATCCGCGGGGACTTGATCCTCGATGGATTCGAGCCACAGCCGAGCATGCCGCACTGTCACGGCGAGCATGATTTAGCTTTGCAGCCGGACAGTACCCTGGAGGCCGCACTCGAACCCGCTCCGATCATCAATTCGGAGCCGGCTCCGCAGGTTGAGGACGGATGGCTAGACACCGCCTCGGGAGCTGCAACCTCTACCGCGATAGAGCCAAACAATGACCTTGTCCCTCATGAAGCTCGTGACTCCGAGGTGCCGGACTCCTTGCCAGACTCCGAACCTCCCGCGCCCCCTCCGATCGAATCCGATTGGGCGCCGATCATGGAGTTCACCGCAGCGGACATCTTTCAACACTCACCTTTTGGCGACATCTTGAGTTCGCTAAAGCATCTCTCGTTATCAGGAGAGCCCTGGCCGGACTGCGGTCAGGACAGTTGGGATTCGGACGACGAAGAAATCCAAAGCCCACCCACCACCCATTTGGTAGCCGCTGTCGACGATCTAACCAACATGCTAGACTACGACTCCGAAGACATCGACGGTATGGACGACGATGCCGGAGACGACCAAGAACCAGCGCCAACTGGGCACTGGAAAGCCACCTCATCATATGACATTTACATGGTGGATATCCCAAAGGATGGGAATGGCGAAGAAACAACGGAGGATGACCCCTCCAAGAAGCAGCCCAAGCGCCGGCGTTAGCGGCGCCGCTCTAAATCCCGCCACAGCAAGAATGAAGACTCCGGCACCGGAGATAATAATACATCGGACAGTGCCGAAGACAACCCACTCCAGCAAGATGCAGCGCAGGAGGACGGAGACGCCAGCCCTCATGAGAGAGCGGTAGAAGAAGAGGTAGATGATTATATGCCTCCCTCCGGAGACGAGGCAAGCCTCGACGACGATGAATTCGTCGTGCTTGAGGATCCTGTCGAACAAGAGCGTTTTAAACACAGGCTTATGGCCACGGCGAATAGCCTCAAGAAAAAGCAGCAACAGCTTAGAGCTGATCAAGATCTGCTAGCCGACAGATGGACTGAAGTCCTCGCGGCCGAAGAGCATGAGCTCAAACGCCCCTCCAAAAGCTACCCTCAACGCAAGCTGCTCCCCTGATTAGAGGAGGAAGTGTATGAACCCGCATCACCAGGAGACAATACGGCTGACCGACCACCCCGTGGTCGCGATAGAGAGGCCTCTAGGCCCTTCACTAGACCCGTACCCCGGCATCGCTCGAAAAGCACAAGGCCACAGGGGAATGCTACGGACTTGCGAGATATATTCGAGGATAAGGCAAGACAATCAAGATCGATCTATGGATCGTGTGGGCGCCCCACGGTACGTGACGACAACCGTCGAGCCGGACACAGTAAGTCCGGCCGGGCCGAACAAAACGGACAAAGCTCTTTTGAGCTCCGTCGTGATATCGCCCAGTACAGAGGCGCCGCACACCCACTATGCTTCACAGATGAAGTAATGGATCATCAAATCCCCGAATGGTTTAAACCCGTAAATATCGAATCTTACGATGGCACCACAGACCCCGCGGTTTGGATCGAAGACTATCTTCTTCACATCCACATGGCCCGCGGTGACGATCTTCACGCCTTCAAATATCTCCCCCTCAAGCTTAAAGGACCAGCCCGGCATTGGCTTAACAGCTTGCCAGCAGAGTCAATTGGGAGTTGGGAAGACCTGGAGCCGCATTCCTCGATAACTTCCAAGGCACGTATGTGCGACCACCAGACGCTGATGACCTAAGACACATAATTCAGCAGCCAGACGAATCGGCCAGACAATTCTGGACATGGTTCTTAACCAAGAAAAACCAAATCGTCGACCGTCCGGATGCGGAGGCCCTCGCGGCCTTCAAGCATAACATCCGCGACAAGTGGCTTGCCCGGCACCTGGGACAGGAAAAGCCGAAATCCATGGCAGCCCTCACATCACTCATGACCCGCTTCTGCGCGGGTGAGGATAGCTGGCTAGCACGCAGCAACAACCTCAGCAAAAGTCCTGGCAGTCCGGATATCAAGGACCGTAATGGCAAGTCGCGTCGTAATAAAAACAAACGCCGCATTAACGGCGACAATAGTGAGGATACGGCAGTCAATGCCGGATTCAGAGGCTCCAAACCCGGTCAGCGAAAAAAGCCATTCAAAAGAACTACTCCGGGTCCGTCCAATTTGGAATGAATACTCGACCGCTTGTGCCAGATACACGGCACCCCCGAAAAGCCAGCTAACCACACCAATAGGGACTGTTGGGTATTCAAGCAGGCAGGCAAGTTAATTGCCGAAAACAACGACAAGGGGCTGCATAGCGATGACGAGGAAGAGACCCGACCGCCGAATAATAGAGGACAGAAGGGTTTCCCCCCACAGGTGCGGACGGTGAACATGATATACGCAACACACATACCCAAAAGGGAGCGGAAGCGTGCACTCAGGGATGTATACGCGATGGAGCCAGTCGCCCTGAAGTTCAATCCATGGTCCTCCTGCCCGATCACTTTTGACCGAAGGGACCACCCCACCAGCATCCGCCACGGCGGATTCGCCGCATTGCTCTTAGACCCAATCGTCGATGGATTTCACCTCACCAGAGTCCTGATGGACGGCGGCAGCAGCCTGAACCTGCTCTATCAGGATACAGTGTGCAAAATGGGCATAGACCCCTGAAGGATTAAACCTACCAAGACGACCTTTAAAGGCGTCATACCAGGTGTAGAAGCCAATTGTACAGGCTCGGTTACACTGGAAGTGGTCTTCGGATCGCCAGATAACTTCCAAAGCGAGGAGTTAATCTTCGACATAGTCCCGTTCCGCAACGGCTATCATGCCTTGCTCGGACGTACCGCGTTTGCAAAGTTCAACGCGGTGCCGCACTATGCATACCTCAAGCTCAAGATGCCAGGCCCTCGAGGAGTCACCACGGTCAACGGAAACATTGAACGTTCTCTCTGAACGGAGGAACATACAGCGGCTCTCGCGGCAGAAGTACAATGCAGCCTCTTAAGGCAATTCTCGAGTCCGGCCGTTAAGCGGCCGGACATAGCTAAGCGCGCCCGGAGTAACCTACAACAAGACCATCTGGCACGTTCCGAGCACGCGTAGCAGTGCGGCCGCAACCCCAGCCCCTGCAAAACGTCAAAACAGGTCCTTCGCGTACACCATTACGCTCTGAAGATACCATGGGCATGGGGAGAGGGGCATGACCACGATAAGCCCAGACTGTGGCTCAACCACACCAGGGGCTCTCAAGTGTGTCGTTCTTTTTTTTCTTTTTTCCTTTTATTTTTTACCCACAGGACTCCGTTCGTCAGAGGCCCTGTCCGGCAGCAGACCTGCCAAACTGACGATGCAACAGCCAGGTAAGGATAAAGGCTACAACGAATATACAGGTGGTCTCCATTACGAGCATTTTTATACACCACTCCGCAGCCTACCCCTGGAGGGGGACATGTTTAACAGTCCCGTCCCTTGCTTATCGCACTATTTGTATCATTCTGCATTCATAGCAGCACTTCTTGAATAAAACAATGCAGCACCTTTTTGCTTATAATTGCATTCCTTTTTCATACATATGTTCATTTACGACATGTCGCATCCGTACACTTTGGTATGGTTAAAACACACTAGGGGCTTATGTTTCCCGCATCATGGTGTGATAAGTCCGAACACTTTCACAAGTGCGGCACCCCGAACTTATAGAATTATATGCATCGGCTCTGAATCATGTCTTGGGTCAATAGTTGGGTTTGCCCGGCTCCCATGTTTTGGTAGCTTACGTTCCGTTGTATCGGCTAAGGTAGCACTGGGAGAACCACTGCGATTGCGCCCCAGTTGAGCTGGGTTAACGCCTCAGTGGAGAAAGCTAAAACTGACCGTCATGATGAGGCGAGAGCCGGTCGCTGTTCGAGAGGTTTTCTGCGAGTCCTTAAAGACTTATGCCGCTTAGAGCGAGGAGCCGGATCTTGTCCGGCCCAGGCGTGGATAGCGCCCCAAATTCGGCCTTCTGAAGACTAGGGGCTTCGCCGAAATTTAAAATTATAGAATTCTATGGCTAAGTGAGAGTGTTCAAGCATTATAAGTCCGGTTGCCTTGTTCGCTGTGTTGAGCGCCTCCCTAGATGGACCCAAAATGGGAACAAGAGTGCTCAAGTTTATCCCAAACACCCCAGCACTCGTGGCATGGGGGCTGAAGCCGACGACTTGCCATCTCTTAGATTTGATAAACAGCCGCACAGAAGGTAATATTTTAAATTAACAAGCGTTGCTTAGCGCATATGAACTAAGTTTTCAGCGCACAGGATAACAAAATGCGAGTCTACTCAAATATTACATCTTTGGAGCACTCACCCGCAATAGTGTGGGCGCCCTTCAGCACACTCTTATAATACATCTCGGGCGTGCGATGCTCCTTGCCCTCTGGTGGTGGGTCCGTCACGAGTTTCTGGGCATCCATCTTGCGCAAGTGCACCTTTGCGCGGGCAAGGGCCCAACGGGCACCTTCAATACAGGCGGAGTGCTTGATGACTTCAACCCACGAGCACGCATCCACCAGCCGCCGCACCAGGCCGAAGTAGCTCCCAGGCATGGCCTCCTTAGGCCACAGCCGAACTATGAGGCCCTTCATGGCCTGTTCGGCCGCCTTGTGGAGCTCGACCAGCTGCTTTAGCTGGTCGCTAAGGGGCACCGGATGTCCGGCCTCAGCATACTGAGACCAGAAGACCTTCTCCGTCGAGCTCCCCTCCTCGGCCTGGTAGAATGCGGCAGCATCGGACACGCTACGAGGAAGATCTGCGAACGCTCCCGGAGAGCTCCGAATTTGGGTAAGCAACAGGTAATTAACACTCACATGCTTACTTTGCATGAAAAATGCCTTACCCGCTGCTATTTTCTTCACCGCCTCGATCTCCTGGAGGGCCTTGTAGGCTTCGGCCTTAGCAGCTTTGGCACTCTCAAGAGCCGTTGCAAGCTCAGACTCTCGAGTCTTCGAGTCACGCTCCAGGCTCTCATGTTTTTTCACGAGATCTTGGAGCTCTTGATGTACCTCCGCCACCCGCTCCTCCTGCTTCTCTCGCTCGGTGCACTCCGCGGCCGCATTGCATTCGGCCGCGGCCACCGCCTCCTTCAGGATCGCCACCTCGTTAGTGGCCCCTGCAATACCCATGTTATCCTTGTCATTCTTTTTGCAACAAAAATCTTTTTCTGTAAGGTACAATTTTAATAAGGTGTTACTCACCTTCCTTGTCCTCGAGCTGCTTCTTGGCACGGCCGAGCTCGTTCTCGGACCGCTCGAGGCTTTCCTTCAAAGAATTGACCTCCGCAGTCAGTGCGGCAGAGGTCAGCAGCGCAGCCTGCAATCCCATATTGACATATTTATTATGACTCCTGCCTATATCTTTTTAGATCCTCAGTCCGGCTTTTCTTTCCGAACACCGAACCGAGCATCAGGGGCTACTGTCTATGCGGTACCATTTTATACATATTGAAATTCTTACCTCAAAGCCTTTTACAAGGCTGCTGCAGGCTTTGGTAAGCCCACTCTTGGCGAGCTGAACCTTTTGAATCACCGCACTCATAATAGTGTGGTGTTCCTTTTCGATGGAGGCGCCGTTGAGCGCCTCCAGCAAATTATCCGGCACCTCCGGTTGGACGGAGGCAGCCGGCGTCATGGTCTTGCCCTTCTTGCGAAGGGGTCGCCCACCGGACTCCAGATCCACTTTGGGTTCCGGGGCCGAGTCCGGTGCAAAGTCCGGGAGGTTGTCCTGTGACACCTCCGGGGCCTCCTCCTCCTGATGGGTCCCTTCCTGGGATCCCACCTCGGCATTGTCCACGGCACGGGGGGTGGAGGCAGTCGGAAGAGAATCCATATCCGACGCACCTAAGGACCCGCTCGACGAAGCGGGAAGATCATCCTTGGGCGGACTGCAGGGTTGTATGCGGCATTAGAAAGACATTATGTGGCGAAAAGGGAAAACCTTGAAGTTATTCGGGAGTCCATATACTTACGATCTTGCCAGGGGCTTGGCCCTTGGAGGCCAGTCCTCGTCGTCGTCACTGGCGTTGGCGGAGCAGTCCGGGGGAAGAGTTTTTCCCTTCTTGGACCCTTCGGTCTCCCTTGTTGGGGAGGCCTTCATTTTCTTCCCTCCCCCCACTCGGGGAGAGGCTTTCTTCTTCTCCTCCTCGCCTTGGTGGGAGGAGTCGGCCTCGGATTCATCATCCGATAGCACCTGAAAACGGGAACTCTTCCCAGTCCCCGTGGCCTTCTTCTTGGCCTTCTTCTCCGGCACCACGTGGGGTGCCGGAGCCAGCAGCCCCATCAAGCGGGCGTCCGCTGGGTCCTCTGGCAATGGGGCCGGACAGATAGCCTCTTTCGGCCTTCTTCAGCCAGTCCTGTCAAAGGAAAGGGGGTTTAGATCCCGCATAGAGTCAAACTATGGAAAACAAGCGTCTCGTAAAGGACAAAATCACTTACCTCGTCAGCTGGATGCTGCGAGCTGAATCCGCGATCTTCGGTAGCGGATGCGGGAGCCTCAGTGCCCTTGAACAGCACCTTTCAGACATCTTCGTACGTCGTGTTGAAGAGCCTGCTCAAAGTCTGGTGCTGCGCCGGATCAAACTCCCACATGTTGAAGCCCCGTCGTTGGCACGGGAGAATCTGGCGGATGAGCATGACCTGGACCATGTTGACAAGCTTGAGCTTCTTGTCCACCAGCTTTTGGACGCAGGCTTGGAGTCCGGTCAGCTCCTCCGAATCACCCCATGTCCGGCCGCTCTCTTTCCAGGAGGTGAGCCGTGTGGGGATGCCAGATCTGAATTCGGGGGCCGCTGCCCATTCGGGGTCACACGGCTCGGTGATGTAGAACCACCCCGATTGCCACCCATTGATGGTTTCCACGAAAGTGCCCTCAAGCCAAGTAACGTGGGACATCCTGCCCACCATGGCGCCTCCGCACTCCGCTTGGCTGCCCTTCACAACCTTCGGCTTGACACTGAAGGTCTTGAGCCACAATTCGAAGTGGGGCTGGATGCAGAGGAAGGCCTCACACACGACGATAAACTCCGAGATCTTGAGGATGAAATTCAGGGCCAAATCATGGAAATCCAGGCCGTAGTAGAACATGAGCCCCCGGACAAAGGGATGGAGTGGGAAGCCCAGTCCTCGGAGGAAATGGGGAAGGAATACTACCCTCTCATGGGGCCTGGGGGTGGGGATGAGCTCTCCCTCATCAGGGAGCCGGTGCGCGATGACACTGGACAAGTATCCGGCGCTGCGCAGCTTCTGGATCTGCCCCTCCGTGACGGAGGAGGCCATCCACTTTCCTCCTGCTCCGGACATATTTGGAGAAGGTTGAGGTGAGATGTGCAGACTTGGGCGCTGGAGCTTGAGTTTGCAGAGATGGATAAGCCAAGGAGGAAGAAGGTGCGGGTAAAAGGGTTGGATCTTTATCCCCTTATATGGGTGGACGGAAACATGCGTCCCCACCGGCCTGATAAAACTCGCTTATCTCCCAAGCGTCGCAATCAATGGCGCGGTTGGGTTACCCACGTCCGTATTGATGGGAATCCCGGAATAAGGGGAACACGATCTCTGCTTCGACAAGACGTGCCAAGGAAACCGCTTCGCTAAGCGTGCTGAGGTGGAACAATAAAAACAATTTGAGTAAAGGCTTGGTAATGGTGTGACGTCACGCCACAAAATACGTCAGCAGATTGAACTTCTGTAATATTATTCTCTCTACGGTGGTACGTGGAATTTATTTTTGCAGAGCCGGACACTGTCCTGGTGTTTACAATCTTCTATAATTTATTCGGAGGAAGAACCCGCCTTGCAATGCCGAAGACAACATGCGCGCCGGACTCGTCGTCATTGAAGCCTGGTTCAGGGGCTACTGAGGGAGTTCCGGACTAGGGGGTGTCCGGATAGCCGAACTATCGTGATCGGCCGGACTCCAAGACTATGAAGATACAAGATTGAAGACTTCGTCCCGTGTCCGGATGGGACTTTCCTTGGTGTGGAAGGCAAGCTTGGCGATACAGATATGTAGATCTCCTACCATTGTAACCGACTTTGTGTAACCCTAGCCCTCTCCGGTTTCTATATAAACCGGATGGCTTTAGTCCATAGGACGAACAACAATCATACCATAGGCTAGCTTCTAGGGTTTAGCCTCCTTGATCTCGTGGTAGATGCACTCTTGTAACACACATCATCAATATTAATCAAGCAGGACATGGGTTTTACCTCCATCAAGAGGGCCCGAACCTGGGTAAAACATCGTGTCCCTTGTCTCCTGTTACCATCCGCCTAGACGCACAGTTCGGGTCCCCCTACCCGAGATCCGCCGGTTTTGACACCGACAACTCTCTTGTGACTTGTATGATTTTTTTACACGTTAATTTGTTCTGCCGAACAAGGAATCCGCACCTTGTTATCCCGAAATTTTCAAGCTCGAGTATCTTTTGTCTCACCTGCTTTGAAACTCCTGCTTCTTCAACCCGCGCCACGCCTTGTTATCCCAAAATTTGGCCGCACGCGAGAACTCCCTCCTCATCTGAACTCGCTCCCGTAGCCCAGACACGCGAAATCCCCCTTCTACCCCTCAGCCGGAAATGAAGCTCCACGTCGCGGTGTGAAAACCGATGGGGGTATGCTGGTAACTTACCCTACATTTCAGACAAGCGCGTCCCTAAGCTTGGCTCCCCCCTCCCCATTCGCCCCCCATTCGTACATCGAGGCCGCCAAAACCACCAAAACCCGCGAAACCCCACGCTCCTCCGTCGGCCTCCCGACCACCGCCCAGCCGGAGATTCCTCCCCGACTACGTCGTCCAACGCAACAGCTCGCCGTCCCTCATCCACCGCACCGGATGAGGATCCGTTGTCGATCTAATCATCCCGCCGGATCAGCCGCCCCGTCCTCCACAGCCAAGGAGCTGCGCCGATGTTCGCCTTGTCTATCGCGCCACCTCAATCCCCACAACACCGTCTTGAACTACCCCACCAGAACTGCAAAACCCTCACCAATTCCTTCGATGAAGCCAAAGCCAACTCGGCGCCACCAAGGAGTTTCTGCACTCACCACTGAATTTTATCTTTTATTCAATCTCACGAGGCTGCCGGTGCTTGACACTGAACAGACATGGCGTCTCCATCGACGACACCATCGCCGGCCACATCATCCACCGCGTCTCTCCCCAATGTCGTGGCTTCCTCGGCGGCGACTTCCACAACGGCTCTAGCTGCAGCCGCTCCGGCTCTCGCTCGCGTAGCGGCTTTGTTCTTGCTGTCGGACGCGCTGCTGCACTGCTCCTGCTTTCGTTCGTGCTGCTGCTCTGCTCTTGCTCTCGCTTGCGCTGCTGCTGCTGCTGCACGACCTCCGGCAGCTACAGGAGTTGCTGCTTTAGCACTCGCTCGTGGTGCTACTGCATGACTTGCTCTCTGCTAGTGCGTTTCCTGCTTGAGCGTCTACTGATTTAGATCACTGCTTCTCTGCTACTAGTGCTCGAACGCCCTAAACAACTATTGCAATGCTCTGTTACTAGTTCAATCAGTTTCGTCAGTAAAATTCAGTTTCGACTGCGAAGTTCATTTTCTTCAGTTAAGTTTAGAGTGAACAATACTTACGACATCTGTCGGAGCGGCCGTGGCGCGGCTGATGCGTTTTACATCTAGCACTTTTTGGTGATGTATTTTATATCATCTATTGCAGATGATATTAGGGTCCCACTTCAGATTAAATTTGTCTGTCTTGTCATGCTTTAGCCTTGTCGTCGTACACCTTAGCGGAGCTGCTCCAACAACAGAACCGTCCATCACAGCGGAGCAGTACCCTCGGCGCCGTTTCCAGAGGCCTCGGATCTTCTTCCCCGCCTCCGACAGTCACACCAGCATCATCACCATCGTCCACGTCCAACCCAATGATGCTGACGTCCACAAGGCTATGCCAAAGAGGTTGTACAGTCGTCGCATCACTTTTTTTCTCCATTCTTCTGTTCTTCCAATTCATGTGAGCTAAACACCCAGGTTGACTGAAATCCTATGTTTCCAAAGGCTTTGTTTTGCACGTGCATTCCAATCCTATTCCTGTGTTTTTCCTGTCCCTGCGTTTATAGAATCCTCCAATTCTAAGGAGCCCTTACATATTTACTTCATTTTCAGATTGACGTCAAAGAAAACTCTGTGTGTTATGTCCTGCTCCTGCCGTGCCGTCATCCACCCCACCTGAGGTGCACCATCGATAGAAGCGTTCACTGCAGCAGAGACCCCCCTACAGACTTTCTTTCGCTACCTTAGATCATCTTCCCCGTTGCCGGTAGCCACCCCAACTGCATTACCATCATTGACTGAGCAGATGAACCTGAGGACTACATAGTTCCGGAAGAGAGGTCGCAGTCTTTCGTGTTTGCTTATGTTATACATCGGTTCTTATTACCTGCTACTTTATCGTTCAATCTTGAGTTTTGAATTGCCCATGGGTCTCATATCGAGCCAGCAACGAATAGTATTTGTCTACTATCTGGTTCATCTGGGGTCTTCTATGTGGTTCATGTTGGGTGGGCAACAAACAATAGATGATCCATTGTCTATCTTTTTAAACTGAAGCTATAATCTACCTGCTATCATTAGTTTTGGATCCATCCACTCGTTTACTACCATCAGTCTTGATTTTTGCATGCACCACTTAGGCCTTACAAAATCTAACTATTTTTTTATTATGCATGTCAGATATTGTACACAATCATGCTGAACATGTAGAGAAAAAGAGAAGACCGTTGCGTGCGAATATAATGTCATGCAGACGCTGCTCCATGGTGGGCGAAGTGCCCCCCCCTCCTGCATTTCCAGATTGTATTCCAGAGGAAGATAACTGTTCAGATGGAGATTCAGAAGGAGCTGACCATGCCTGTTTACCACCTGAGGTGTTTGGTCTAACCTGGAATGCTGATGTTGGTCATATCATGCATATGGCGCCTTGCATTGCTTACATTATACATCTTATATGTCATCAGCTTAGTTTAGATTTGCTTTGTGTGAATGCCACCTGTTTGGTTTCTATATCATACTCCCACCATTCCTAAATATTTGTCTTTTTAGAGATTTCAACAAGTGACTACATACGGAACAAAATGAGTGAATCTACACTCTAAAATATGTCTATATACATCTGTATGTGGTAGTCCATTTGAAATCTCTAAAAAGACAAATATTTAGGAATGGAGGGAGTATATGGGAATTATGCAATGCCATCTTCTTTAGCCAGGCATCATATACGTGAATTATGCAATGCCATCCTGTTTAGCCAGTCATCGTATATGTGAATTGTATCGTGCCATATTTTTTCCATAATGTATTCCATTTGCCAACAATGTTTATACATTCATCTACTCTTCCTGTGCATCAGCCATTTGAGTCGGTCATGGGAAAATCTGGAGTGAAAACAAGGTCTTCTGAGCAGTCGGTGCTACCTGTCGATGCAGATTTCTTGCTGGTTACAGATAGCTCCTTAGAGGAAGA